>NC_090444.1:1083824977-1084125763 GCF_031143425.1 Pleurodeles waltl | reverse complement strand
CCGCCACCACCAGGGAGCTTCCATCAGAGGAGAAGTCGCTTTCTGTACTGTCCCCTCCTGTCTCTGTCATGGTGCTCCAATCGCCCTCCGTCCCAATGGTGCCCTCACCGTCAGTGGATTCGGCCTCCAGGCCCATGTGGGATGCAGCTCCCTCTGTCGCTGGTGCCTCTGCTCCTCTGCCAGATGATGCTAATGCACACAAGAACAGGGTGACAAAACAAAAAGGGGGTGAGAGGCAGAGGATACACTTGGTCAATGCCCGCAACAACACTACCGTTAGCGTACACAACTCACAGGGAACAGCCCTATGCAATAGGCCATGCACTACCAGTTACAATGCTAGTCACCAGCCCATGGGGTGCAATGCCTAACACCATTAGCTGCACACCTGAAACCCACAGGACCCTGCCCAGTAGTAGATGCCCAACAACATAATTGTGGTTGGAGTGCATCTGAGCTTGCCCATCATGGGACCTACCCTGCCATGTTCCCCCTGGCCTAGAGGCACCACCAGCCCACATCCCCCCCCAGGTAACACCTTAACGCGTGCAAAGTCAAGAATCTGAATCTGTACTCACCCTCTTGTGGCTGCTGTGATGCCTTCAAGCACCCATCCAAATCCAGATAGGTCACCGCCAGGGTGCGGAACATCAGGGGGGTCAGGGTACGACGGGCACCCCTTCCTCGTTGGGAGGCCAGCCCCAGCTGGGCCTCCGCCGTCTTCCTTGGCCAGCGGCGCAGGTCTTCCCACCATTTGCGGCAGTGGGTGCTCCCCCTGTCAAAGACCCCCAGGGTCTGCACCTCCTTGGTGATGGCCTCCAAATACCCTTTTTCTGATGGGCGCTGACCTGCAGGAAAAATACAGCAGAAAAGGTATTAGTCATATTGTCCGGACTGTCATACTCATGGCCCACCATATCCTTCCCATCCCCTTATGTACAGACATTGACCACCATACATGCAGTTCTCTGCCCAGGACCCCTCAGCCCCCCCACTACATGAGGCTTACACACAGAGCACTCCATACATTCATGCCCCATGCATCATGCTCACAGTGCACTCACCTAATGGTCTGGAGGACCATAAAGTAAAGGGTACTTGGGTAGGACCCCATCCACCAATCCCTCTAACTCCTCCGAAGTGAAGGCAGGGGCCCTTTCCCCAGACACTCAAGCCATGGTCGCTTCCAGACACAGGTCACTGCAGCACTTGCAGCGTAAGTCCTCTCCTGTTGAAGGTCAGGTAGCAAGTGAGTGAACAGATAGAAAATGGCGGTCACTTCCGCTGTGGTGCGTACCGTCACCGCCGGCGTACTTCGCCATTGGATCCTGGAACCCATAGGCCCCAATGATAACCAATGCGGTGTTGCAGGACTTCTGACCGCAACGGCATACAACTCCAGCGGAATTACCTCATTTCCACTCCTCACAGGTCAGGTAGCTGCCATTTCAGTGGGGCACAGGCCATGGCACCTAACTGAGTCACAGCAGACATAGCCACATCAACTGACTTACAAGTTCACATACTGTTTCTGTGAAACAAAAATTGCATATTATTCTGAGTACATGTTTGAATATGACATTCTGCCTACCATTTTTCACCCTAGAGTTCAACCACTGAGAATGAATAGGAGATGGAGATATCCCCTGTGTACAGACCCCTAGTGGACCTGGCAACAATGGAGGACAGGCACATTATCCTAACCTACAGACTTAATAGGGCCACAATCCAAGAGATGTGTGCCCAACTGGAGCAAGATCTGATTTTAGCTATCTGCCACCCCACAGGTATCCCTCCTCTAGTGCAGGTCCTGTCAGTGATCCATTTCTTGGCAAGTGGTTCCTTCCAAGCGACTGTGGCCATGGCATCAGGGATGTCACAGTCTATGTTCTCAAACGTGCTGACCAGAGTGTTGTCTGCCCTGCTGAAACACAAGCGCAGCTACATCGTATTCCCCCAGGTGGAGGATTTGGCCACAGTGAAGGCTGACTTCTATGCACTGGGACATATCTCCAACATCATTGGTGCTATTGATGGTACACATATTACCTTTATCCCCCCTCCCTGGAGAAATGAACAGGTGTTCAGAAATCGAAAGAGCTTTCACTCTATGAATGTGCAGATGGTGTGTTTGGCGGACCAGTACATCTCCCATGTCAATGCAACGTATCCTGGCTCTGTGCATGATGCCTTTATGTTGAGGAATAGCAGCATCCCATATGTGATGGCTCAACTCCAGAGGCACCGGGTGTGGCTAATAGGTGAGCCCATGGTCCCCACCCAGTTGATGTAGGTATATGGGTGTGTGGTTGTCCCTAAGGGTGAGTGTGTGGCTAACAGGTGACTCTGGTGACCCCAACCTCTCATGGCTACTGACCCCATTGAGGAATGCCAGGACAAGGGCAGAGGAACGTTACAATGAGGCACATGGGTGAACAAGGAGGATAATTGAGTGTACCTTTGGCCTCCTGAAGGCCAGGTTCTGGTGCCTCTATCTGACAGGTGGATCTCTGTACTACTCACCCAAGAAGGTGTGCCAGATCATCGTTGTATGTTGCATGTTGCACAACCTGGCCTTGAGACGCCAGGTGCCTTTTCTGCAGGAGGATGTACCTGGGGATGGTTGTGTAGGCAGAGATGGAGCCTGTGGACAGTAATGAAGAGGAGGCAGAGGAAGAGAATGTGGTCAACAGAACTACAATAATGCAACAGTACTTCCAGTGACACACAGGTAAGACACTGTGGGGGTCATTCTGACCCCGGCCGGCGGCGGTAGCCGCCGGCCTGGCTGGGCCCGCCAGAATACCGCTGCGCGGGTATTCTGGGTTTCCCGCTGGGCTGGCGGGCGACCGCCAGAAGGCCGCCCGCCAGCCCAGCGGGAAACACCCTTCCATGAGGATGCCGGCTCCGAATGGAGCGGGCGGAGTGGAAGGGGTGCGACGGGTGCAGTTGCACTCGTCGCAATTTTCAGTGTCTGCATGGCAGACACTGAAAATCTTTGTGGGGCCCTGTTACTGGGGCCCCTGCAGTGCCCATGCCCCACGACACCCCATACCGCCATTCTCTTCAACAGGATGGCGGTATGGGGCTCGGAATCCCCATGGCGGCGCAGCAAGCTGCGCCGCCATGGAGGATTCCCCAGGGCAGCGGGAAACCAGCGGGAAACCGGCGGTACACCGCCGGTTTTCCGTTTCTGACCGCGGCTGTACCGCTGCGGTCAGAATGCCCATGGGAGCACAGCCAGCCTGTTGGCGGTGCTCCCGCGGTCGTTGGCCCTGGCGGATTTTACCGCCAGGGTCAGAATGACCCCCTGTAACTTCACCTTCCATTGCAGTTTTGTGTTAGACATTGTGTATGGCAGCCTGATTTCCCTCTTTCTATGGCCACTTACTGTACCCTTTGGCATCTCTATTTTCAGATATCTGTGCCTCATTCTGGCTCCTGGTGTGTTTACTGCTGCCCACTACAGGTCATACCTATGTGAATATAACTGTACATTTGAACTGCAATGTTTACAGCTTGTTTAAGTAAGACATATTTCAATCAGTTGACAGACTCCCTATTTGTATTTGTTCCAAGGGTGTTTTTTCTGTGATAATATGTGTAGGGGGTGTTGCAATGGGCTGGGTTGATGGTGGAGAAATGTCGAGGATAGAGTCCAGTCTATTGGTATCACAGGTGCATTGTCCAAGGGGGCATAGGAAGTGGAGCAATGTCAGTTCAGGGTGGACGGGGTGACAGAGTGGGACACAAGAGTGACAACCAGGTATTTCCTGGCGGGGGCCTTGGCAATGTTCTCTGACATCCGCCTGGATCGCAGGGACCTTTTGCGTGGTGGTTCTCCTTCTGCAGGGGGTGGGGTGCTGGTGGCCTGTTGTTCCAGTGGTGGGGCCTCCTGTCCACTAGCGTCGGTGGAGGTGGAGGGCTGTTCTTCGGTGTGGCTAGTGTCAGGGGCCGTTGGTGTGCCACTGCCACCCTCATGGTGTTGGCCAAGTCTGCCAGCTCCCCTCAATGGTGAGCAGGCTGATGTGGATGTCTCTCAGGTCCTCCCTGATCCCCAGGTACTGTCCCTCCTGCAGCCGCTGGGTCTCCTGCAACTTGGCCAGTATATGGCCCATGGTCTCCTGGGAATGGTGGTATGCTCCCAGGATGTTGGTGAGTGCCTCATGGAGGGTCGGTTCCCTGGGCCTGTCCTCCCCCTGTCGCACACCAGTCCTCCCAGCTTCCCTGTTGCCCTGTGCCTCTGTCCCCTAAACCGTGTGCAAACTGCCAATGACCCCAGGTCCCTGATCGACCTGTGTTTGTGGGGTTGCTGGGATCCCTGTAGTGGTGGACACACTGCTGATTGACGTGTCCTGGGGACAGTGCGATGGGCCCGCTGGGTGGGTGCTGTGGTGGTGTTTCCTGAGGGGGAGGCTCTGTGGTGGTTTGGGACTGTGGGTGGGTCACCAACTGTCCAGAGGTCCCTGATGGGCCGGGTTGGTCATCCTGATCCAGGCGTGCAGAGCTGCTGTCATCACTGGTGGCCTCTTCAGGGGGGGACTGGATGTTGCTGGCACCTCCTCTCCGGTGACGTTGTGTGGGAGTCGTGTGGTGATGTAAATGCAGTGTTATTGTTTCTGCGTGTTACATCTTCTGCATGTTTTTTTTTCCCTCTATGGTTGTTATTACCAAGGCAGCTTTGGCTTGTGTGAGTTGTGATTTGGTTGGCTAAGTGATTGTCACTAGTGTGCATGCTGTGGTGATGTGTGTCCATTCAGGTCTGTGATCGGGGTCCATGCATTGGTGTTGCATGCAGGGCTTGGTATTGTGATGGGTGGGTTGTGTTAGTGGGGTATATGTGAGGTGGTGGAGTGATGGGGGTGGGGGTAGGGTTTGGAGTTTGTGAGGCATGCAGGTAGGGTGGGGGGATACAGTAGTTAAGATTTGATTTACCATAATCCAGTGTTCCTGCTACTCCTGCGAGGCCATCAGGATGCATGATCACCAAGACTTGCTCCTCCCATGTTGTTAGTTGTGGGGGAGGAGGTGGGGGTCCACTGCCTGTCCTCTGTACAGCTATCTGGTGTCTTGCTACCACGGAACGCACCTTCCCCCGTAGATCGTTCCACCTCTTCCTGATGTCATCGCTTGTTCTGGGGTGCTGTCCCACAGCATTGACCCTGTCCACGACTCTCCGCCACAGCTCTATCTTCCTAGCAATGGACATCTGCTGCACCTGTGATCCGAATAGCTGTGGCTCTACCCAGATGATTTCCTCCACCATGACCCTTAGCTCCAGAATCTGGGGTGTCTTTGTGGTGCCATGGGTATAGTGTGAGTGATGTGTGTGAGGATGTGTGGGGTGATGTGTTGGTGTGTGTGCTGTGAGGTGCATGGGTGGTGTATGAGTGATGGTGTTTTGTGGCTCAGATTCAGTGGGTGCCCCTGGCTTGTCTCTCTCTCAGTTGTCAAATTCTTTGAGTCCTAACGGGTTGTGGGCAGTGTGGGTGTGTTTTTAATAGTGTTGTGGGTATGTGGGTGTGGTGTGTGTATGTGTGTCAGGTGTGTGTAGTTTGAATTGTCCAATGTGGTGTTGCTTTGTATATGTGTGTGTATTTTGAGCGTGGCGGTCTGTACCGCCAATGGTTTACTGGGGTTGAATGACCGCCGCAGTGATTCATGGTTCATGATGCTGTGGGTGTATTTCTGTTGGCGTAACGGTGTGGGTTTTGGTACTGCCAGTTTATCACTGACCTTTGGGCTGGTGGACTTATGTGTGTGTCTGTATAGTGGTGGATTTCTCTGTGTGGGTCATAACACCCATAGCAGTATACCGCTGTGGTCGTGGTATGTTGGCGGCAGGTAGCATGGCGGTAAGCGGCACTTATCACCAATGTCATAATGAGGGCCTAAGTGCCTGATTATGAGCCTGGCAGACTCAAGACCCCCAGACTCATGGTGGCAGTTGGACTGCCATGGCTGTGGCAGTCCGACCGCCACCTTACAACTATGGTGGTCGGATGGCCAGGATACCGCTGCCTCTACCAGGATTTCTGATCCCCACTGACTGACAGCAGTCTTGGTTGTGATCAGCCAGGACAGCACTGAAGTCAGCAACGCCTTGCTCACTACAACCATATTCTCTGCTAGCCTTTTCATGGTGGTTCAACCATCATAAAAAGTCTGTCGTAGAACAAGTGCTGGAGGCCACCGGGAGGCCCCTGCACTGCCCACAACATTCTGCTATATCTGATTGTGTTTGTGTGCTATGTACTGGTAACACAGGACACACCTTTCTGGCTGCAGGATCCTTTCAGTATACATTGGCCATAGCCCGTGGTATGTCACAACCAATAGTGTTTTAAAGGACATGCTATCAGCAATGATGAAAGACATTGACAGCTTCATAAGGATCCTTAGATGTCAGGATTTAGCCAATAGGAAGCTTAGCATTTATGTATTTAGTCACCTCTCACATGTGGTGGGAGCCAGTGTTGGCACACATATTGCATTAGTGCCGCCCCATGCAAGAGAACTTGTCTATTGAAACAAGAAGCACTTCCATTCTATCAATGCAAGTTGTTTGCCTGCCAAATCTGCACATTTCAAATGTCTATGCCCGGTTCCCAAGTTCAGCCCATGATTCCTTTGTAATGCGGAACAGCACCATACCCCAGCTGATGCCACAACTGCAACGAAGAGGGTCTGGCTTGTTGATAAGTAACATATGTCCTAACTTTCTGGGTGCAATGTCAGATGCTATGATCAAGAAGTGTGTGACTCACTGTAGCCCTTATATCTCATTATAAAACATGTGACTGAGCATATCCCAACCATCCTTGATTGTTAACACTGCTGAGGAATCCTACTTTGCCAGAGGAAGTCCCCTTCAATGAGGCCCATGGAAGAACACGGCGGCCAGTTCAGCAGGCTTTTGGGCTCCCTAAGGTCAGATTTCGCTCTCTGGACAAGACTGGGGGAGCCCTCCTCTACTCACCCAGAAGGTGTGTCAGATCACCATGGCCCGCTGCATGCTCCATAATATCACCCTGCGAAGGAACATTCCTTACATTGCAGAGGAGGGAGAGCCTGAGGTGCCAGCGGGTCAGGATCCTGAAATGCCAAATGATGATGATAGTGGTGAAGAGGAAGGAGTTGACTTGCTACAAGACCTCATGGACAGCTTGTTGTCATGAGTGTATGTCATGAGATGTTATGAGTTTGACTGCACAATTAACTTTTGTTGTGATTATGTGAGCAGTATGTTTTTAGAAAAGTGTTAGGATGCTTAAGCTCTGGAAAGATCTGGCAAATGGTGTTTGGTGATAAAGTTTTTGACACTTTCACATTTAGTAAATGTTGCTTTGTATATGTCAGATTTTTGTCATGTAATGTGTTCTCCACATGTTTGCTATGTGAATTGTGTCATATGTATAGTTTCATAAATACATTCTTTGTTTTTTGTGTTTGTTTAGGTGCCTTCACCATGGCATCTTCATTTTCTAAGAGATGTAACATTGACAGGTATTTGATATTCTTGGGACAGACGAAGTAGACATAGATTGTTTCTGGAAATGTATGCCACAGATTTTGGGTGTACAATACCTGTACCAAGACAGCTTGTACAGTGATAGGAAGGAAGTTCAGGAGACTCCATTGGATTTGATCCTTGCCGTGTGGTAGCCATGATGCATTATGTGTGTCATTATGTAGTCTGTACGTATGTAGTTGTAGGGCAAATCCATGTTAGTTTACTTCACATCGGCAAACACTCTTTTTGTTCGAACTGTATATAGCTGTTGATGTGTTTTATCATTGTAGGCCAAAGTGCATGTGGCACATCACTGACATTTGTTTGCGTCATATCACTGAACGCAGAAGCACTGGATTGTAATGACCATGTGATCAGGAACTGTTGTACTGCCATCTGTCTGTATGTTGCATTTTGTGATGTTGGAATCCTTTTGTGAGGTAGGCGATATGAGTCTAGCTGATGATAACAACCAAATTCATGTTTGCTTATTCTACAGGACAATGTCTGATATATCCCTTCTTTCCATGTTCTGGATATCTGTACCTGTAATTGGATCACTTACACAGTACGATTCAATCATGTTTGATTTTCTATGGATCTGAAATCTTGCCAGCCTATGGTTTGAACACTATAGTAAAAATCTTCTTAGACAAGACACTTGTATGTATGTGTTGGTGTGGCATGGTTGTGATCCTGAGCTAAACATTGTGTAAATGCAACATATCTATGCCTACACAAGTGCTATGTTTTTTCATTGTATAGTTCACATGGTCTTACATACCTACATTGCTAAATGTGAAATTTACTACAGCAGACAATGAGTTTGTGACTTGTGAATGTATTAAGGTGTTAAAGGTGAAGACATACTTGGTGCAAAGACAAGCATAAATAAAAAGTGAAGGAGTTAGTCATGGTGAATGAAACCATAGCTGTAGATGCCAAATCATCTGAATTCCAAATTCCAAATTACTGCTCCCGTCAGAAATGTAAAAGTGACCTGAATTAGTCAACAGAGTGAATGTGTCACACATGAAAGAGGAAATTAAGGTTGGTGTTTCTTGCTGGCAGTGGTGGGTGTCTTGCCATCTACAGCTCCTGGATATGTGCATGGATGCTCCCGCTTGCGAGTATATGGGAAGTTGAGCAGCTACAGAGGCACAGGTGTCTGACAGTGTTTCTTCCTCTGATAGGGATTCCCTTCTTATGTCTGTGGAAGATATAGATGACCTTGATGTAATGACACCATAGGAAGGGTAGATGGTGGTAGAAAAGCCCTGCCCAGGGTTTTATGGATGTCCACCAGCACCCCTGCTAGGGTGCCCATGTTGAAACTCCGGGCCTCCATCTGTTGGTACATGTCCCTCTGCAGCTGCTTGATTTCTCAGAGTTTAGTTACTACCTGGTCTATCACGCCTTGGGACTCCTGATAGACCCCAAACCTTGACTGATGATGTCCTGGTCGTGAGCAGCCCGAGTGACCTTACTTTGCAAACACCCTCCCATGGGCCCTATCTCCACGAGCCAATTCTCTTGGCCCAGGGTGCCCAATCCAACTGGGTCCTGGTCCCTCTATGTGGGATGTGGTAATTTGCACTTCAGGACCCAGGACTGGGGGGCAAAAGATTGTTCTGACCAACACAGATTCGGGGGGGGGGTGTTGCTGGCAGAGTTGTTAAAGCAGCTGGGGTGGGAGGTGGTGATGTGGATAAAGTGAGTCTCACTGTTACCATCTGACCAGGCTGCCCAGATATGCCAGGTCCATAAGCCACATGTCCAAGAGTGTTGTCATTCCTGAGGGCTTCATCCAATGGTGGGTTAGGAGTCTGTTCAGTGGGCAATGTCTGCCCAGTACAATGTTATAGGTGGAAGTGTGGAATCTACATCCAAATGTTTATTCTCAAGTATGGGCCGAGGAAAATGTTAATAGTTAGGGTTTCTATTGTGATATATTTCTGTGGAATTGAAGTTGTTGACAAGACATTTGTGGAAGTTGCAAAAACAATAGGGTTGAACAGCTCATTGGATGTGTTGATAACTTGCATTTTGGAATAAGGAATGAACATGACATCTAGCAACCAGTTAAGGCAACACAGCGGGGAGGTTTCATGTGAACTTGACCATTCCAAGCCCCAGTTGTAAAAGACACAGGCGAACACACAATTTGGTTGTATATGTAGCAGTAGACATCATATGAGCAGTGCATAGTCAATGGGTTACCTGCCACTTCCAATCGGCTAAAGCAGCTTAATGTGTTACAACTACTTGATGTACACAGTTGGCACGGTGTCATTCATGGCATCAATAGTGTCATTTGGGGTTAGCAGGTCAACATCAAGCTAGGTAGGCATACCATCTCAGAGTTAAGTATGATATGTAGATTGCTCAGTTCATGATGAGTGAACAACAGTTGTGACATGGCTACCAAGTGTCTTTGAGCCAATGCACAAGGGCCTCTTGTTTTGAGACACAAAAAGAGGGTGTCATGGTAGTTGTAGTCATGTAATTCTCTCCACTTCCCAACATTTGACAAATGATGAACTCCATGATGAGTGAACATCAGTTGTGACATGGCTAACACGTGTCTTTGGGCATGAACACAAGGTCCTCTTGTTTTGAGTTACATAAAGAGTGCCTCATGGTAGTTGTAGTCAAGTCACTATCAAAATCCCAACACTTAACAAATGGTGAACTCCATGATGAGTGAACACCAGTTGTTACATGGCTAACAAGTGTCTTTTGGCAAGTGCACAAGGGCCTCATGTTTTGAGTTACAGAAAGAAGGCCTCATGGTAATTGTAGCCATGTCACTCTCTTTACTTCCCAACACTTGACAAATGTTTAGTCTGACTTACCTGTTACCATACTGCAGATACGTTGGATCATAGGTTTACTTTTTGACATACACCATGTGTTGTGGGATGATCTTTTGATATTAAAACACTTACAGACCCCATTCCAACATATGCCATATGATGGAAATTGATACATGTGATGTTATGTATGATAACATACATTGACATTCTACTGTCTTTGAAACTTTGGGTATTGCTGGTTATGAAAGTAGATGAACAACATGATAGCAAAAGTTGAGATGTGAATTTACAGGACATTGACATTTTGTGACAGTTTTTGTGGTGTGACTTACCAGACTCCGCTCTGCCAGCTATTCCAGTCAAGCCCTCAGAATGGAGGATGACCAAGACCTTCTCCTCCCAGGGAAAGAGTTATAATGGGACACTGGGAGGACCACCACCAGTCTTCAGGAACTGCAGATGTTGCCTGAAGGCCAAGGACCACACCATTTTCCTCAGGTCATTCCACCTCTTCCTAATATCCTCTTTGATGTACAAGGTGGTGCCTACAGCATTCACTCGGTAGACTGTCCTTTGCCACATTTCCATTTTCCTATTGAGTGGAGTATATAGGACGTGGGCTCAAAGACTATTGTGGCTCTACTTTTATGATTTCATCTATCTTGACTCCCAACTCATCCGCTGAAAAACGTGGATTTGTGGGGCATGTCATCACTGAAAATAAAGTAGGTGACAGTGGCAAACTAAACAAGACAAGTGATATTTGGGACAAAAAATTAAAAGATAGAGGACATGTGTGAAAGGTGAAAAATGGGACGGGAATAAAAAGGCTACCTTATGACAAAAATTACAAAAAGAAGTGAAATCTCTGTCTTTTTGTGCTGCAGTGAAGAGGCAAAGGATCATGGTCTGGGATGGTGATTTGCAGGTGAGTCCACTTGGCCAATGGATGTCCGCTGAGTTGATTTTGAATCCATCCAATGGTCACTCTTCTGGTGCTTTCCTGTGAGCATACATCGACGGCCGACTGCAGTCAGCTAACTCCCACAAGATGGCCACCATATGAACTGTGTTTTTGTAATAGACATGGCGGTTGGCCTCAGCCATGACGGCGACAGAGTATGCACCACCAACATTGCAACCCGCTGTGCAACTGGGAGTCAGCAAAATGTCTATGCGGCCGGCGCTAGAACGTGCATACATCATAATACAGCAGATGGGAGACCACCGGCCCGTCGGTCTTCTTGGGACCACCACTGCAGTGGTCCGGTCACCAAACTCATAATCGTGCCCTAATTTTGTCTTCGTTTTTTGATAGAAATGGCTTTCTATTAGTAACTTTGAGACAGGGACATAGGCTAGTTCTATAATTTTTTTTAATTTTGAAGGCAAGTTGACTGTTATTGGAATATTCTACACTTAGGGGCCGATTACAAGTTTGACAGATGGGAAGGCGATCCACCGAACTTCTGACGGGGAGGTTGCTGCCTTACTGGCAACCTCCCTGCTGGCCCCTTTATGACTTTCCGATTGGGCTGACGGGCAACAATCAAGGTTTACACCCATTAGCCTACCTGGAAAGTGGCGTCAGCATTGTCGCTGACTCATAATTGAGCCGGCAGCATTGCTGCTACCCGCAGGGGGCACCAACACCCTCATAATGCGCACTGTCTGCACAGCAGGACATGGGCATCGGAAGTGCAGGGGCCCCCCTGGGTCCCCCTGCACTTGTTCTCCACCAGCCTTTTCATGGCAGTGAAACTGCCATTAAAAGGCTGTCAGAGAACCAGGTTGTAATCAGCAGGGCGGTGCTGAGTTCAGTGCCACCCTGGCTGATTCCAAACTGCACCGACCTCAGCCCATCAAGAACATTGTTTCTGGAGGAGACGGTGGGCGTTTGGTGGTCCAACAACCAAACTCTTAATTTGGCAGTCAGACCGCCAAACCGGCGATGGTCATGACCGCCACCGCTTACCTGGTGTTTTGTTGACTGTCATACTCGTAAGGAGGATCTTAGGGGGTCATTACAAGTTTACTCAGGACAGCCATGTCGGTGGTGGCGGTCGTACAGCCAACAGGATGGCTGAGAAGACCGCCAAATTATAACTATTAAGGTATTCACAATAAAATACAGCCAAACCAACGTCTGCACCGCCACTGCAGTCAAACCGCCACGGTCGACGGGAGCCATCTGGAGGCCGATGGAGACCATGTTCCCGTCAGACATATTACGAGGCTGAAAACTGCCAAGGTTTCCGCCACTGTCATTTCTCCAAGGAAACCCTGGCAGAAACCAAGAGTATAAATAGAGAGACATCCACCTTTGAGAAGTCATACCCATCTGGAGCTGCCATGGAACCAGAGCTACACATCTTCCCGCTGCTCCTGCTCGCCCAACGACTCCAGAACCAGTGACGATGACGACAAAAGCAACCATGAGTACACACACTTACCTGTCACTGTTGCAAAATGTCAATGTATCTATGCACGCACAACACACCAATCAAGAATGGGTGGTGAAGGTGACACACACATGTCACCTCACACTGACACACCCCCCCACACACAGTCACATACACACCTGCACATATATAGTACACACACTACGGCCAACAAACACACACATGTCAAAAACATACACCATCCGCCAGATACACAGCACTGGCACATTCACACACAACAAGTCACAACACCACCAAACGACACACCTACTCCACAACCGCAACACCACCAAAGCACCGTTAAACACCCACAAAACCCAATATCACATGATGAATCATACATACACCACAACTTAACAACAGCAGAGCAACGAGGCACACGTCATACACCGGACACACACCTCACAATGGATCTGACATACCAATCCCTCCACACACACACCCACACCCACACACACACAGTACAACCAGACAAAGGCACACCACACTGCAAATAACAGATGTCAACACAAACACCACACAATACCAACACAATAGCATGTGCCCAACATACACATGCCTATCACAAAACTCACACCTATTACTGGGTGACAAGTGCTCTGCACACAACCACACATGCTACCCAGACAAAACAGGCAGCACACCACATGGTAGATGTGCTGCATTTAGGCAGGTCTGTGGTTGTGGTGGCTGCTGATTTGTTAACTGGGGTGGATGTCTGAGGGTCTGCTGTTGTGATGTCTATGGGTAAGATAGGTGCAGTGGCTGTTTCAGTGTATGTTGGTGTGGTGACTGCAAGTGTGTCAGGTGTTGTGTATGTGATGCTGGGGGTGGGGTGGTCGGGGTGGTGGGGGTGTGAGAGCAGGTAGTGACTGTTGGTATGTCTGCAGGTGAATGTTGCTTAAGTGCATGCCGGTGGTGGGTCTTCTGGTGCTTGTGTTTGTCAGTGCTACCCTTGAATGTTGAGGTGGATGCATGCTTCTCTGTTGATGTTCATTGTCTGGGTTGGGGAAGAGGTGTTTGGGATTGGGGAGAGGAAGTTCGAGGGGGACAGAAGACAAAGGGTGACTGGCTCCCATCAGTGTGGAAGCCAAAGCTCGAAAGAATATCCTTAGGCCAGCTAGTGCACTGTGATTGCCCTCCAGGATGGGTCCACATGCAGTCATAGAAATTCCTTGACATTGGTGATCCAAACGTACACATGCACAACCGTAAGGCCAGATCTCCATCTAATAGACAGGCAACTTGTGTATTCCCAGTAGTCAACATACATGTAGCACCTACTACAGTGTCACAGCTGCTAAAGTGTGACAGCAAACACCTGACTACCAGAGTAAAGTACATTGAGTCAGTCAGTACTTATCCCCTTGAGGCTGCTCTGCTGCCCTCAAACGCCCATCCACCTCAGGGTAGGCCACTGCCAAAATGCGGGCCAGGGTCCGACGGGCACCCCTATCTCATTGAGAGGACACCCCCATCTGAGCCTCGGTGGTCTTCCGGGCCCAGCGTCTCATGTCCTTTCACAGCTTTCTGCAATGGGTGCTCCTCATATACCAAACCAATCCACCCGGCACTTCAGATTTACGAGACTAAGGCTGTAAGTTCCAATTTATATGGTGCGGAGCTATGGAGCTATGTCAAAGCTTTTATGGCAAATACCTTTTTAAGGAAGCTTGTTTCTCTACGATCAAGTACCCCCCTGTTTCTTTTTTTCAAGGACCTGGGCATCAAGGGAATAGGCCCTAAAGCTCATTTACATCCTCTCCTCTTTTGAGACAGCTCTGGACTACTCCGGAGCTTGCCTCATATACCCTCCAAGCTGTAATAGAAGCTGATCGCTCTCATAGTGTCCCCTGGCTTAGATATGTCAAGGCTTCACTGTATTTACTTGGATGGTGCGAGCTCTGGGATTGCCCAACTACTGCTGCCTTTCCCGCGAACCTTGATTTAAAAAAAAAGTATTGGAAGATGGTAGATTCTGAAGAACTGGATGTAGCAATCCATTCTAAGCTGTCTCACATTTGTATTGATCAGAAGGATGCACGTAGCTATGAGGAATTTTGGGATGTAAACACGACCCCCCAGTACAGGAAGCTGTACTTCCAATTCTGCGTAGGAACCCTACGATTAAGATCATTCACGAGCAGTTGGTCATCTCACTGAAGTACGGTCTGCCCAGCTTGTAATGACCCCATGTATTTTATGTCTGCCCCGCCTATATAATCCCTCGCAGGAAGTGGCTTGCACCTGCCTGCAGGCTGCTGGGTGTCCACAGGTCGGCCACAGCTCTACAAATTCTTAAATCAAATGCTGGCCATGTTTTAGTTACTGCTGTCGCTAAATTTCTTGGAGCTATGTGGACCAATAGAGCAAAGATGTTATCTTCTTCATGTGGAGTTGCCTTGCAACTGCAGTTTTACATAATTGCAGGCTGCCTTCCAATGACGGACATGGTTCAGCACATTTCATGGATGAATTCTTAATTAGTGTGTGTATCTCTAATACCAATGTGCTGTTGAGCCAAAGAAGATGTGCAATGACTGTGTTGGATCTGTGGTCCAAAATTGCGAATTTTTGCAATTGACTCTGTAGATCATCTAGGGAAGTGCTTCTCCTCTCAGTACTGTATTTGGTGTTGTTTGCTGAACAAACTATTGCACAGATTTATAACTTTTTTAAATCTCTTATGCACATCTTTTTATGTGCCAGAGCATTCTGTGTTCAGTTTTATGTTTACTTTCTGGGCCCAGTAGTATTTATTATTGTATGTGTTGATTCTTATCTTTGATTTAACCTATTTTTGAATATATAGGAAATGGGATGGTTTTCTTTGTGTATGTTTTGTGCTTTTATGATACTAGTTACTGAAATAAAGCCTATTTGAATTGAATTGAATTTAATATGTATAATTTGTATAGACCAGAACAATAACAGTGCATTTAGTTTATGACATACAATCCATCATGTAATTGTGGGGGAAAATCATTTAGATTTATATAAAACCCAACATGTTTTATGTGCATGAGACCAACATTGTACATAGCACACATTGATACTCATTTATATGTTTTAAATCCATTTCTTAATAATGGAAAAAGTTCAATCATTATATAGTTGTTATCCTTGGAAGGCTACACAATCAAATTTAACTTTAATGCTTTTTCTCTTTTTATATCTATATGGAAGATTGTAAATATGATTTCCCCCAGAACTTTGGTTGTAGAAATATGAGATAGGAATTTGGAAGTTTATGAGTAACCAATGTTTTACTGTAAGAGAAGCAACATCACATTCAGTCCAGCCATTTGAATTTTTAAAGTAGACTTTGTAGTGACCAGAGTTGATTGAGCATCCATGATGAAAAATAATAGCCATAGCACTGTATGTTTCTTTTGACTTGACATCTGACCAGCTTTAAAGTTGGTAATATCAGTATTGATTTTGCTACCATCAGCTCTGCATCTCTGTATCATGAGAGTGTGATATTTTGAATTGTGTCTTACAACTAATGTATTTTGAAAAAATGGGGCAACCCAGTACCTGTGACCTGGGTAAGTGAATAATGTAACTGATATTTTTTTGGTCCCGCTGGGGGAAGGATATGAACTAACCTCCACGACAGAGGTTGTACCATAAAGAACATTCTGTACCATTGAAGTTTGAGAGTAATATTTCACATTTATTAGAAACTTAAATTCCACAAATTCCACAATTTAAAGTAAAGTAATCAAGGTGCTCCTGTATAACGGCACAGTGCAAGTGAATTATGTATTAGTATAAGTGTTGCAGCGCTATTTAATTGAAAACTAAAACCAAACTGTGGTTAAAAATATGAAGTCACAGATAAACACCTATAACAATAGGTACTGTGAGCCCGCTGACTTTTTCATAAGCCACTGTCGTGGAAGTTAATTCATATCCTTCCCCTGGAGGGACCCAAAGAATTTTTCCATTACATTAGAACTAATGTAGAAAATATCTTCTGATGTGCAGTCTGGACAGGAATTGTGCTGTACAGATTTTACAAAGAGTTTTTCAAAAGCCACTGTTTTGCAATCTGGTACAAGAAGATACACAAATTGCTCTGATTAAATGTCTGTTCTGCCTGAATAATGGCAAATCCCACATTCATGGTTCCATCAATAGTTTGCTGTAAAGAAATAATTAATTTGCAATTCACTTATTTTCTAACACTTTTAGCATTACTATTAAAAACTCCAGTGTATCTTGTTGCTCATTCAAAGTGAACTGTGTACCACCGTTACAGTGGTCAACCATAGCTCATGTAAATGTAGTGCAACTACAAGTGTGTTTTTGAGTATGCACTAAACTGAACACAGTTGTTAAAACTTGACAGAGAGGGTTCTCTTTGTTTTGTACAATGTTTTCAACCATCAGCTGTAGGTGGAATAGAACTTTAAATACTACATTATAATAACATGTAACTCCAGAAGTGTTAAAAAAATAGAAAACCTATTACATTACTGACTTCATTAGTTTTTAGCTTTTTTGAAGTCGTTGTAGATTCTTCACTTTCTTTCAAACTTTTGAGAAATCTACAATCTCTGAATATTTTCACTTCCTATAACTTGGATGCTTGTCAACAATGAAATATAGGCTGAGATGAGGAGCAGAGATCCCTCACAATTAATTATACTCTGTGATACAACATGAGATAGCATTGACGTTGCTCTCATAAAAATCAAGAAGGTACAACCCTGACAAAGTCCTCACCCAGGATAAAGCAACATAAATAATTACTTCTTTTAAGACTGTATGACATATATTTATCATTACCGCATCCAAACCTAATCCTTGTGATTTGTGAATGGTGACAGCATAGGCCAAACAGAGAGGAAATTCTTGTTTTTCACATTCAGATCTTTTACTAGGAGGAATCTGGCAGTGCACCTTCCAATTTCTTTTTCATTCCTCAATGTGATCAAATGTAATCAAACTATATTCATACTCTGTTCTGTTGAGATATATAATGACGTCTATCACATTCCCCATTAAACTATTCACTAATCCCTTCTCAATATTCAGATTTGTTGCAAAATTATTCTGCAATTTTTATACGTTAGAGTATTTTCTAAACCAGCAGTATGTGAAACTATTTTCTCTAGTGATTCCAGTTTATTTATCACTGATTAACATAGTGGTATGTTTAAAAGTTGATGTGGCATTTTATCTCTACTACTAAGAGTCACTATCACCTGTTTTTCTAAAAGAAGCATTTTTAAGTTAAAGTTGTTCACACTCTTCCAGTGTTGGCATTAGGCACACAATCTGTTTCTAAGTTTTCATAAGATGTTGCATTATAGAAGTTGGTGATGTCTTGTGTGAGATAGATATCTAACTATACGAGAAGCAACAGTTTTCTTAGCTTGTATGCTATTTATTCCTGTTCTCAGATCTTTTACTATGTTCACATAGTCCACATCTGCTGCCCACCTCATATTTTCTGTCAACTCAGCATACTGGAAATGTAACTGAATAGTAGCATTTCTAATATTCCCTAATGACTTTTTAGTTTTTTAATTTACACATTTTTTAAAACGGGTCAACTTTTGACAGGAGTCAACTGTAGAAGGTAATCAAAAGCTACGATATGTTTATCACAAAACATTACAATCAGTTCTGAGGACCTCTTGCATCCTCAGATGGGTGAAAGATAGCAGAAGGTTTCATACCAAGATAACCTCATCAATTATGAAAACTTTCATTTTCTTCAGAATTCTAAACACTTCATGACAAGTATCACTAGGCATCTTTAGGTACTCCAACTTGTTGCCATGTTCCACAGGCAACATAAGTAGTTTGTGCAATGTGATACTTTTAAAGTTGTGAGCAGCTAGTCTAGTAAGAGCAGTCACAACACATGATAGGTTACAGCTAGTTTTTCTATAAACAAATAAAGTCAGCACTTTAATCAGAAAACATTTTCCTGAACTTACCTGAACACTAACATAATGAAGTGTGGCTTGAATGTTTGCAAGTACATTCAGACGTATCATGATGCAGTCCATCCTCTACAGATTTTTTTCTGTGCTCACAAATCTTTAGCTGTTCTTCATTTAGGTGTGAGTTCAAACTTTCTAAATCAATACCCTCACTCCTAACTTGTCCCAAAGCTTTTTCTAATTCATTCATAGGTATGGATGCCTCATTTTCAATGATAGACTGTCCAAGGGAATCTTGACTATTAGGGCCAGAGCTCTGCCTATCTTGTGATCTGTGCTTTTCAACTTCTATAGCACTTTTTTCCTCCTGTTGGATTTCATCATTTAACATTTTATGATATGTGGGAATCACTTCACATTGAACGCTATATTTGACTGCATTGAAAGCATCTTCATAACAGCCATAGTCACCTAGCAGTTCAGTTTAAATTCAATGCCAAGGTTTGAAACGTTGCAAGAGAGCCAGGTAAAAGAAGTCTCTTTTCTCATCTGTTTGACAGCTCAGTTTACAATGATTAATGAGACTTGGCTTTGCATTTCTCACTAGACATCTGATCCAGTCAATCATCTGAAACTATCCTTCAGCTGTGCACAGCAGGGGTTGGCTGCGGGCCCTGGCCTGCAGCCACACCCTGTGGCCAACCCCCTATAATCACCCATCCCTACGTCACACACGGCCTTCAGCCATGCACTGCGGGGGTGGCCTCAGGGTCTGGCCTGCAGCCAGGCCCTGTGACTAACCCTCTATAGGTGCTAACGCCCTATAACCACCATACCCTGTTTTGTGCACAGCCTTTGGTTGTGCGCTGCAGGGTCTGGTCTCAGCAGCAGTTGACACGAAAGAACCCACTCATCACAGTTACTACATGAGATATTGTACTTGAGAAATGCAAGGATAAAAGCACCTCTGGATTACAGATAATAACTTTTCAAGGTGGAAATGTGAAGAAAACATACCTTATTTGCCTTGGCCATGCACACGAAGTTAGGATGATTAGTACTTTACAGAAGTGGATCTTCACTGTGGACACCTGCTTTGTTTGTACCTGTAAGTGTTTCCCACTGAGGTTTAATTTCTGTAAAATGACCATTGTTCCCGCAGGAATCCTGACATATGTACTTCTCAAAGATGAGGCCACTGTTTTGTGCAAAATGTCTACCAAAATGGAGTACTTTCTACTGGGTAATTAGTAAGTTCTGCCTCATTGAGTAAATGTATAGTGCATCTCCTATACTATTGCTGCACAAAAGAAGTTAAGGAAATGTTTCCAGTGAGCTTGTGTGTGTAACATTGCTTTAAATTGCAGCTCCCTGCTTGCGGAAGCAATGTTTTCTTCTGTTTCCCTGCATAAATATTTGTGTGCAGGTAACCCAACAAAACCTCTTTTTTCTGTAAGTGGGAGCTGATTGACATCTCAAGCTTGCATAAAGTGGAGTTATGTTTGCTTTTGCTTTGTGGTAGCTGTCAGCTTCCACCAAGCAAACAGCTACCTCCTAAGGGTGAACACTTCGGGAGGTAGCAGGAGCCAGCCCTGGGAGGTGGTGGTCTCCAGGGCCATCTATGGCTCCTTCAATGTTCCACCCCTGGGACATAGCAGTTTGTTATGACTTGGTGCCGCCCTGGCTGGTTACAAACCTGACCTCCATCATGCCATTGGGAACCATGTTTCCGGCGGGCATGGGGGTCCACTGGCGGGTCTGCCTTCAAGGATTGCAGTTGGGTGGTCGAACCACCAAAGTTTTAGCGGTCAGACTGTCAACTTGTAATGAGGCCCTTAATCTTTTGTAAGAAAGGGTGTAGACTAAATAGGAATCTTAATTGGCATTTGGGTTCTGAGAAATTTGAAAGTGTGAATTTGTATCTCTATCTTGGGAATTTCTTCTCTAACAATGGGTGGCACACTGATCATATTAAGCTCTGTGAGAGCCGGACCATTTTTTCAGGCTAACGTCTTCAATAGATTTTTTAAAGTCTGCAGGAGGCGTCCTTTTGGGCATGTTCTGTCTGTCTATAGGGCCAAAATTCCCCTTCCTTATGTCATGCGTCTGAGGTATTGCATGAGTTATTGGCACTCTTTTGAGGGGATTGAAGGCAGAATCTTTGTAAGATATGCAATTTGAACACTCTTGCAGCCCCTCACGCTCTACAACTGGACTTTGGTGTAGTATCTTCCTTCTCTCTCTCATTGGCTGCTATTTTAGGATCGGTGAACTCTCTCTTGAGTGGTAAGGAAGGTACATTAGGGCGGCCTTGAAGGTCAAAATGTTAACCATTGGGAAAGAACAGAGGGGGTCATTCTGACCCCTTCGGTCAGAGACCGCCGGGGCCAGGGTCGGCGGGAGCACCGCCGACAGACCGGCGGTGCCCCGCAGGGCATTCTGACCGCGGCGGTTCGGCCGTGGTCAGATGCGGGAAACCGGCGGTCTCCCGCCGGTTTCCCGCTGCCCTGCAGAATCCTCCATGGCGGCGGAGCGCGGTCCGCCGCCATGGGGATTCTGACACTCCCTACCTCCATCCTGTTCCTGGCGGGTCTCCCGCCAGGAACAGGATGGCGGTAGGGGGTGCCGCGGGGCCCCTGGGGGCCCCTGCAGTGCCCAGGCATGGGCACTGCAGGGTCCCCCGTAAGAGGGCCCCACAAAGTATTTCTGTGTCTGCTATGCAGACACTGAAATACGCGACGGGTGCCACTGCACCCGTCGCACCTTCCCACTATGCCGGCTCAATTCTGAGCCGGCGTCCTCGTGGGAAGGTTGATTTGCCCTGGGCTGGCGGGCGGCCTTTTGGCGGCCGCCCGCCAGCCCAGGGCAAATCCCAAAATACCCTCAGCGGTCTTTCGACCGCGGAGCGGTATTTTGGTGGGGGTACTTTGGCGGGCGGCCTCTGCTGCCCGCCGAAGTTAGAATCACCCCCAGAGTGTGTTTTATTTGTCCTTTCAGTGGGCAAATGACGCCTTTGGGGTTGATCTGAATGTAAATGGGTTTGTGCTCAAGTCTAGGGCTCTGAGTACCAGATGAGCTTGGCCAGACATATTGCCCCATGTCAGTTACATCCCAGTCATTAGGTGTTGCAGGAAAGCAATCTGGGGAGTAAATCTCAGCCGTATTCATTATGTAACCTACCTCATGGGATCAAAAGGCTGATTCTTTTGCTGAGATTGAACTTGCTGCCATTACGTAGGTTCACGGCATTTGGAAAAAATGCCTAAAAATTACAGAAGATGTGAGTTGGGTCAGCTACACAGTCAGGATTTTAATCATGTGTTATTTGTATGCCCCGTATTATAGAATATTCATCACCACTTTTTAAGGCCATTATTGAGAAATATAATACATTCTTCTGTGGAGGCCCACAAATGTATGCTGTCACCTGAGGATGAAAGGGTATAATAAGATCTTTTAGTTGTTTAGATCCTTTCTGAATATCTATTAGGGCCTTGGGGCAAGATTGGTGGGTGTTTTAATAACATTTTTTTAAATACCTTGTAGAATATTTATTAGGGCCATGGAATATCAGTTGTTGGTGTATAAGCATTATTTAAATGTATTCCTGGTATAGTTTATTAGTACTCAGACCCTTTTATTTTTAATTATCATTCTGTCTTGAAGTTCCTGATGCATTGTGCTGGAAGGTGCATTTCCTGATCATATTTGAAGATACATACTTTTGGTGAATATTAATTGTTTGTATATACACTTCTATTTACTAAGGTTGTACATATAGAAATGTAACATATTTTATTCATTGCATACATTATATTTTGTATGCTATATTGCACATGTTGCACTTTTTAGAGGCCTGAAAGGGAAGTTATTGAATATTTTTTTGAATGTCATATTTGATGAATATGTTTTTACATGTCATTTTTGCTTTTCTTTGGTGTCTATTGTTTCTTTTTCTTTTAGGTATTGTACAATGGATATCGTTTTTCTTTTTTAGGTATTGTTATAATGTATATCTGATGATGTCTTGTTTTGATGATCAAAGTCTTATGTTGTCCAATTGTTGTTTCTTCTTTATATGTGTCATGTTATGATTTTTTATTATTGCTTTTGTTATGTGGATGTTACACCTGGCAACCTTGGTGAGGTCTCTCTTAGCTTTTTTGCCTCTGCTTCCCAGGTTGCTGCTGTGTACTGGACTCTATTTTGCTGTTTTTGTTAGTCAGGGCACTTTAACACTGCTGACCAGTGCTAAAGTGCAAGGGCTCCCTATGTGAAATGACATATGTAATTGGCTTTTCCATGATTGCCATATTTGATTTACCAGTAAGCCCCTGATAAAGTGCTCTAGAGGTGCCTAGGGCCTGTAACTCAAATGCTCCTAGTGGGCCTGCAGAACTGACTGTGCCACCCACACGAGGAGCCCTGTAAACATGGCTCAGACCTTCCACTGCAGTCTATGTGTGTGTAGTTTTACACTGCCATTTGACTTGGCAAGTGTACCCACTTGCTAAGCCTAAACCTTCCCTTTCTATACATGTAAGGCACCTCTAAGGTAGGCCTTAGGTAGCCCAATGGGCAAGGTGCAGTGTATATTAAAAGTGGAACATATACTGATGTGTTTTACATGTCCTAACAGTGAAATACTGCCAAATTCAGTTTTCACTGTTGCAAGGCCTATGTTTCTCATAGGTTTACATAGGGGCTGCCTTTAAATATACTTAATGTGCAGTTTCCCTTTGAGAGCATATAGAAATATGGCGTTTGGGGTCTCTGAACTCACCAATTTAAAAATATGCCTTTTAGTGAAGTTTGTTTTTAGATTGTTAGTTTGAAAATGGACCATTCTGTGTCTCAGGGCTAGAGTGTAGGGAGGAGTGGTCACTTACACCTGAATGGGCTATGCCTGTCCTCACACAATGCAGTTTCCAACTCCCCTGGTGTGCGTTTGGGGCCTGGCCTGGGCAAGGCAGTATCCTGTAAACAACAGAGACTTTTCTTTGAAGTTGGGCAACTTCAAAGGCAGAAAGGGGAATAAGTATTAGACCCAAAACCCCAGACTATAGATCACCTCAAGATTACTTCAAGGATTCAAGAGGAACCTCTGCCAGGAGAAGAGATGAAGAGCTGAGGAGAAGTGCTGCCCTTGCCTGTGACTGTGCTTTGTTGGGCTATCCTGCAGTTGCTGCTTCTGCCTGTGAAAGGGGACAAAGACTGGACTTTGTTGTGCATTCCTGCTTGAAAGGTATCTCCAAGGGCTTGGACTGAGCTTGCCCCTTGTTTTTGAAGCCTCAGGGACAGCAAAGGCTTCACCCACCAGTCTCTGACTCTGCATGCTGTGGACTCTAGGTTCTCAGAGGGTGCCATTCCAGTTCCTGGGCACTCAGAGTGAATTTCTGGTAAAATCCTGTGAAATGATGCCAGACAACGGCGTGTGACTTTGCAAGGACACTGCTGCATGGAATCAATGACACCCCCCCGCACCTAAAGCCGAGTGACGACCCCACCAACATTGCAGGCCCTGCATCACTGACACTGCTGACATCCCTAGAACTCTCAAGATTGGAGTGTCGTAGCACTGATGTTCGTGACACCCAACTCCGTCGCAGCGCCTGTGACTCTGTGACATGACCGCGACCCCATGAGTTCGCCCCGCAGCATCGTGACCTTGCCAGACTTCAACTTTGCCGGAGGTGCCAGGGACCGACTCCTCACAACCGATGCTGCCACACCTCAACCGCTCCGCAGCAAGGACCCAATGCCTCTTTGTTATGCCTCTGCTTCTTCGCTTTGCAGCCCTGGAACCGACGCAGCCCCAGATCCAGCAACGCCTTGCTCCCCGACTCCATGCACCAGCCTGTTTTCCACACCTTTGCTAAGGTACTTTACTTGGGGGTCTGTATCACTCCATAAATTGTGTCAGTGGTGTTACATTGTGGGAAACAACTCTGTCATCACACCGCTTAACATCAGATTGCAATATTGGTGCTTCTAGGCACTATTTTTGTGTTTTTAATTGCTAAAGTCATATTTTTAATTGTGTATTGTGGATTTTTATTGTATTTCATCTTGTTCTATTTACATAAATATTTATGAATTTTCTATACCAGTGTGGTGTCCATTTTTTAGTGTTTCACTGTATTACTGTGTGTGTTGTACAAATACTTCTCACATTGGCCCTGAGTTAAGCCTTTCTGCTCCTGCCAAGCTACCAAGGGGGTGAGCAGGGGTTAACCAGGTCTGTTTCTCTTTTGCCCTGACTAGAGTGAAGGGCCTTGCTTCAACAGAGAGCAACCTGACTGCCAATCAAAGACCCTATTATTACAGTGGATCTCCATATGAGTTTTGTATCATAATAAATATACTGTCAAATGTCAAATATTCATATACATAAACACACACACACACACACACACATTTAACACCACCTGGCGATTGCCAGCAGGTAGTTTTAGTGAGGACCATGTCTTATAGCAAAAGCGTTATTGACTTGCCCATATCTTTGGGACCGTTTGACAAATCTTCATGAATATTTTCCAAAAAAAGTACACCTCAGAATTCTATTGTACATGGGAAGTTTCAGGTTGATCCGCCAAGCGGGGGCTGAGAAAAAGGGGGGTCAAAAAAGTGTGTTTCCCTTTATAATTCCCATGGGCATTTTGAACACGACTACATCCCAAACTGTTGAGGGGAATTAAACTACATTTGGCAGAAAGGTCACTAATAACAGGGTCAGTGGCATCACTCATGACATTTCAAATAATATCACTGATGACATCATCCAGTGAGTGTGAGTTTTTTCTAAATGTTTATGAGTGTTAGCCAGCTTGTTTAAAGTAAACGTTGGTTGTGTTCTGATTTACTGACTTAGATATAGGTATTATGTTTTATATTTTTTCCTCTACCTATTACCACTTTATTTTAAACGAAATTACTACAACACTATCTGGGAGGCATGGCGTTACTAAAAATAATGAACAAATAAATATGTTAAAAAAAAATTAAATAGACCTTAATACACCATATTTTAGAAATATTGTGTGGTAGTGTATTTACATTTTTTACATATTTAAGTCTTGTAAAAAAGTTTACAGTGTACCACTGTAATACCTACAAATTACCACACTACCTAAAAAAATGTAAAACAATAATTACATTTGGTAAAAAATTATAAATACATTGTATTACACTCTACTGCACTCCATAATACGCTGTTCCACTGTATTCAACTCCACTCTACTCCACTCAACTCTAACCACTCCACTGTATGCCACTAAACTGTACCTCACTCTATTCTATATCAATCCACCCTGCATCATTCTCCTCTATGCCCCTGTACTGTACTCTTTTCCACTCTCTACCACTCTACTCTATGCCACTCCATTCTACCATGCTCAGCTGTACCCTGTTCTCCTGAACACCACTCCACTTTACCACATTTCACTTTGTGCCACTCCATTCTACACTGCTCCACTGTACGCTATTTTACCCTACACCATTCCCCCTCTATGTCACTCCAGTGCATGCACTCTACTGTATACCACTACACTCTATGCCACTTCACTCTATACCACTCGCCGGAACACCCCTCCACTCTATGCCACTCTACTCTATGCTATTCCAATGTATGCCAATATACTGTAACTCTCCACCTCTCCTCTCTACCTTATTCCAATCAATGCCACTCCACTTTACGCACCTCCACTGCACACTAGTCCACTGTAAGCCACTCTACTCTGTGCCACTCCAGTTTACACCACTCCACTGTATGGTAGTCCACTTTATGCCACTCCACTCTACACCACTCCACTGTATGCTATATGTACTGCTAGTCCACTCCAGTGTATGCCATTCTAATCGACACCACTCCACTGTGCCCCGCTCTACTCTACATCACTCCAGTGTGGGTTATTCTACTGTATACAACCACACTGTATTATACTCTACTCTACTCTACACCACTCCACTCTACTCTACACCACTCTACAATACTCCACTATCTGCTATTCTACTCTATGCCTCTCCATTCTAGGCCACCACATTCTACGCTACCCACTGTATTTTACTTCACAACCCGAAGACAACATGATAGCAGAACAACTGGTTTGTTCCCAACCTAATAGAAATAGTAACAATGTATCTACACGGAAGTTCCGTATGTCAACTCCCCCAAACCTACTCCCAAGGTTGAGTAATTGACTATTTCCAGACTAACCACCCTTTCAGGGCATTGAACATCAACTTCATTGACATGATTGATCAATGTGCTAACTATTGGTACCTGATTGTAGTGGCCTACTCATGCTCTAGGTGGATCAAAGCCAGTCCTTGCATGCACTGCAACACCCAGGCATCAGCAAAGTTCCTTGTCAGAGAGGTAACACCCAGGTGGGAGGTACCAGACGTCATCCGGTCGGACAATAGAAAGCACTTTGACAACTCTATGTTCAATCACATCTATACCCTTTTAGGAATTACACACAGACTGGCCTCAATGTGCCACCCCGAAAACAATGGCATTGTTGAGAGACTCAATGGCCTGTTGAAAAATAAAATAAGTAAGATTTGCACCAGCCTTAAGAAGAAATGGCTTCACTGTCTGGTCCTAGCCTTGCTTGCACTGGGGAAGTCACCCAGTAGTGAACACCATCTCACCCCACACCATCCGAAAAACATGGACTAAATTGAGTGCTAAGACTATCTCTCAAGAGCTAGGAGCCAAATTGCTTGTGCATCTTTCAATGCTAACCAAAACCACCAAGTTCTTAAGCAAACAGGTCACCCTCCGAAGCTCCAAGTGCACTGCCGCCAAGCTGCCATATAAAAGAACTCAACCTGGACAAAAAGTTTACATTCTGAACTTTGTAAGAAAATGGAAGCAAGCCAAATTTGCAGGACCTTACCAAGTAATATTTTCCACACCTACCACCCTCAAGGTGGAAGGGAGAGATGCATAGGTCTACCTCTTTGACATACGGCTGAAACCTTCCATAGCAAACCCCACAAGAACTGCACCACAAACTTGTTTGAGCTGTTGAAAATGACAAACTCCAGCTACAGGCATCACCCCTGGATCCATCCCAAGATGTTCCAAAGTAATGTATTACTGCCTATGTGTTTTTATGCATTTATACATCCTCTTTTTACTAGGGATGTTGCCGCATCCATGCATTTCCAAAGAACAGTCTACTCTAATAGAGTCTATTCAGAGATCACCAGATCACCAGAGCACTTACATAGGGACCTCTCTCCTAGTTACCTGAAATTACACCACACCCAACACTAGCATACCACACACACTACAAATTACTCTTTTACACAACATGTGGTATTAGCACATGACTGCCGAGGGCTCCAAGACATCAGCCTGGTCATATTATTTCTGTTTGCTGATGGCACCTGCTGTGGGTGCAGATAGGATTTACTTATCCCATGAGATAGCCCATGAAAAAGCAGAATGCCTCTATCGATGTAGGATTAGAGCCAAAATACAACCTAGCAGAGTAGACCCCCATAGTGTAGTAGTAAATTTGACCCACTATAAGGCCAATCCTACAGCACTATACCTTCTCACTGAGCTTAGCAATATCCAAACTGAGCTAGACAGGATGTGCAGAAAGGGAACTATAGGGGAGGACACTGTTTGGCCCTGAGATTTTCCAGGGAAGAGATTCTTGGAGGTAGTTCAACCACCATTTCATCATGGTATCACTGTTCTTGTGTGGTTTCCTGCAAGTGGGGGTTTCTTGCTGTAAAAACACAGCCCCCAAATTGGATAGAGTACAAATAGCTAGGGAAGAGGGCAACAAGCTATCGATAATGTGACTGTCATGACGGGTGGGTTTGATAGAAAATTCAACTACAGGGGGGAATGTTTATATTGTATTAATTGATGTTGATGCACAAGGTAATGCATTTACATACATGAATGAAAACTGATCACTATTAGGTTCCCCCATCATGAACTCTTTACCAACACCGGCACGTAGGTATGTGTTCAAGCAGGTTCCAAGACCTCAGTCTGAGGTTAATAACTGACAGGTCACAGGTGGGGTAACACTTAGCTGGCAGGCAAACGCACAAACAGGAAAACTTGGATCAGATCCCACAGAGAGGCACTGCAATACCACAGAGGTCCCCGGAGATTGGCACCAATAAAACACACATGACCAGAAGGATGCATGCATTCCCAAAACAACATCAAGTTAGATGCCACATGTAGATAGGAGCACTTAGCCAATCAGAACACAACACACATAGCACATGCAGCAACCATGTACCCCTCAGGCCAGACTCCTGACACGTACTCATTGGCCCACATTGTGTCCACACCAGGTCTAAGGTCCACCTGCATTTACTATCTGAAGCTATATGTATGACCAGGTTACAACAGTTCACATTTTTACCCAGGAAAGGAATGGTTTTTTATCATTTTTTTTCACCCTGAGAAATGTACTAAAACCTGCTTGAATCTGATGTTCGTTGAGAGACAGTCCTCAGACCCTGGTTCTGTAACTCCTTTTTCGGCCTTAATGTTTAATTAAACAAGCTGCTCCTGTTTTGCCAGACGCCTCTTGTCTTTTCTTTTTTAAGGTAAATTATAATTTGAGCAACATTCAAAAATGCCAGGAAAGGAATCAGACAAGGAGGCTAGGGTCCGAAAGCAAAAGATAAAGGCCCAGATTTAAGAAGCACTATCACCATCATTCGCATCATTTTTTTTATGCTACTGTGGTGTTAGGCTTCAAAAATTGCCGCACCACATTGTGCCACTTTGTAACCCTTTGCGCCATATTATGCATGCACCAAGCATAATGTATGCAAAGGGGGCATTCCCTCATTAGGGTGACCACAAAAATGTTCCACCATTTTGTAGGCTACTGTTAACACCTGCTCAGAGCAGGCTTTAAAAGGCGGCACACCATTGGCTACAATTGGCCCCTAGGTACTGTTCAGGGTTAGCAATATTTTGGCACTAGCCCTGAACAGTACATCAGTAGCAACAAAAGTTTTGAAGCTATTACCCCCTACCCTGCACCATAGTATGCCATATTTTAATTTCGGCGCACAGATGGTGGCAGTAGGGGGACACTAAAAGGCCCAAGTAAAGCGTTGCTACACTGGGTGCATCACCTCTTTTCTTAAATCTGCCCCTACATTTTCTGAAAAAGGACAGGAGATACTTACAGAGGAATGTGCCTTCCATGTGATGATTTATTTAGAAAAGGATCCCTTGCAGTCCCAGATAAAAAAAAATATATATATATGGAAGGCAATGCTGCAGGAAATTAATTCAGTGGGGGGTCATACAAAGATCCATTTAGAAAATCCATGAACTTTGGTATAATCTCAGATACGGGAGAAAAGAAAATGTTACAAGCCATCTTCCTGAGGCCAGAGCAACTGGAGGAGGTTTACCCACTACCCCACCCACCACTGTACTTGGGGAATTTGTGGAAAGACTTTGGCACAATTGACCAATCAAAGACCTCTCAAGGTAGGTTAACTACAAACTCTAATAAATATAACAAATACTTAGTAGGCTTTGCCTAAACATGTTGAATATAGCATAGGATTGTGTCAATGTATGCATATCAAACAACAAATACTTATAAAATATGTCCAACACATAAAGTGCAGTGAAAGTAAATAATCCTTGTACGTACAGTGCATCATGGAGTACATTTGCTGTAGGCTGATGTGATTTCACCAAAATATATTTTTTCAACACAACAAAATTGAACATGTTACAGTATAGAAAATAATAATGAGTCAACTTTAAACAGATATACGTGCCCATGGAAGTGATGCTTCTGAAGGTGAGGGGCTTGAGTATTTGGTTTTCAAATCCAACTTGATGAGCCCCTCAATGATGAGAGCCATGACATAACTCCACAATAGCAACCAATGAGTCCCATAATGCAAGTACACCCACAGCCAGAAATATGGTGGATGCAGGAAGCACACATAATGTAAGCCAGGAAGCTGTATTCAGGCAAGGAGAACCATGGGGAAGACGCAGACATTGCACTCGCTGTGTGGACAATACTACATCTCATGCAAAGAGTGAAAGTGGTGAAATCTCTCAAAATATGCAGATGTTTGGTGGCGGGGAGACATTGCTACTTAAATCCATCAGCTGCAACAAAGATAACAAAAAATTCACAGCTATTGAAAAAGGTATCACCACAGGATTTGAAAACATTGCAACAACCCTATCTAATAATCTATAGAATACAAATATAAAGACTGGCAATCTTGCTGAAGCTATGAGGACCCTATGCATAGATAGAAACACCGACCATGTACAACATAGGCATTGGAAATGTCAAGAGTATACCCACATTAATGGATTGACAAGATCACTTAAAAGACTAGCAATTGCAACACCTGTGTATACTGTCAACCTCCAAGTATAAATGAGGCACTACAGTGGTGATGTGGCTTGTGGACTCTTACAGATAACGGATGATGTAGAGACATTACATACCAATGAGGTAGCAGGTTCAGTCAGAACGTCCTGAGAGTAGGGACCACTTTAGGGTCAGTAGCCAATTCCTGTCAGTGACACCATAAGTGTACATGAAACCAGGCATTGGGATGCTTGGAGTGTGAATGTGAGGGACAGTACTTCTGTACATGACAAACACAAATCATAGCCTGATAGCCTTATATATTTTTATTTATTTCCTGTGTGCCTTTACACAAATGGCAGACTATATTTCAAAACTCATTATGACATGATGCAATTTTGTTTACTATACTTACATTCATAGCAAATAAATGTTGGTCTCTGTTTATCTGCCAACATGCCTTGGAGTTTGATTTAATAACAGGGTGTCCATAGTTCACTTAGCCATAAAAATAATTTTCAGTTCTGGAAGCACAGTACCTTCATCCCTCTGCTGTTCCTAATGCATCAATGCATCATGTTGAATATATGGAGGTAGCTGTTTTTGCTCATCATCAGGTTTAGAGTCACATAAAGTAACTGCCTTTATGAGTTGCTAGATTGTGGAGAATTGCACATGTAGCTACAATCTTGCAACAGATTTCTGAAAAGTAATGTAGTGCTTAACTACTCTTGTCCAGGCATCTGACTCTACTTTTCAGCACAGGTGGGCAATAAATTCCACTCAGCTGGTGGAGTTCATGTGTAACGAGGAGTTCTTGCCAAATTTTGCACTCCGCTGCGTGGTGGAGTTTTTCTCTTGTGCAGCTCGCCAGCGGCAAATTGGTGAGTGCAAGCAAGAACTGGCATTCCCTAGCATGATTTTCAGGTGGTAGGATGGCACCTCGTGAGTTTTTCCCATCACAGGCAGTCACAGGCAGTCACTGTCATTCATGTTAGAAAAGCTGCAGCTCGAGTAAAAAATCTATTTGAGCAGAAGCAAAGCCAACTCGAGCAGCAGCGTCCTTTGTCGCGACACATGGTGCCACTCACACTGATTTCTCAGTGCAAAACAAGACCCCAGGGCTAAAAAGTAGCACGGTCAGCATGACATACCATTTTCTGCCCTCTCACAGAATTCCACAGAATTTCTCTGAGTTTTTTTGTAACTCCACATAATTCCATGGAGTGAAACTACACGAGTTCCACCCACCCCTACTTTTCAGTATTCCAAATGCTCAATCACACCTCTGGTGTTCCTATGTGCCACTTTGCTGCAATGCTCGGACATGTGTATAGATTCATAAATGGAGTCATTATCCACAGGAGTTAGGCATATGCACTATCAATTGAAATGGTAATGTATAGTTTTACACACCACACATACAATGTTAGTGCTTAATATTGCTATCAAAACATAACATAGGCTTATTACCCAAAATATATGCTGCATCAAGTTCTCCATTTTGTAGTCTTGCAAAAATTCCACTCTGAATATGAATGAATCATGTGTGCTTCCTGGGAAACATGCTACTATTCGTGCAATTACATGTTTTGTATCAGACACCACTTGTATATTCATGGAATGAGTATTTTTCCTGTTGCAGAATAGATATTCAGTGGTGGAGGGTGGGCAGATCGAAACGTGTACCATCTACACATCCTATGACACTGGGAAAGTTAGCTATGCAATAATATTGGAGCTTGGTTGTTTGGAGTTTTTATTTGTTTCTAAAGGGATATATGTAGGTACTGATTCGAAATTAACAAAGCATCAAGGGATCCACAGAAGAACTGCAACAGTGAACTCTGGGACACACCACCAGCTGCTACAATCACACCTTGATAGCTACCATATATTAATAGATGCAAAATGCATAACGCCTGTACATGGGTGGGTATGGACTTGCTGCTTCATTGTTTTTGTGACTATTCACTATTTTCAACTGGAATGAGCATACAAATAATGATTCAAAAATACTGACTTATTATTTGTGATTTGCTATTTGGTTTTGCTGAATTAGCAAATTGATAAACATTCGCTACACTAAATTCAGGACTTTGATTGCATTTTATACATGCCTATTTCATAGGTTTGTGAAGTGTACTTAGTATTTTTGATTGAAAACCGATTCACAAAGGTTTTTACATACGGCCCTAGGCTCTATACAATCTCTGCCAAATGTCAAATGATAGGGGATATGTGGAGACAAAGAAAAAAGGCAGGGAAGACACAGCTATGTTTCTGCTTCTGAATGACATGAGATCAGATGTAAAATGCAGGAGAACATCTAGGAACAAAGAAAATAGACAGGGAAGGCACAGCCATGTTTCTGAAAGACACGAACTAACAAACTGCCAAAAAACAGGAACGTCTTTTTCCCCAAATCAGCTGAGCTTCTCCAACATCCACCCACGTCCACATGGGGTATTCAGTTCAATCTTAATTCCTATTCAACTCTTGGTCAGAGTTCTAGGTTCCAGGTGCATTCAAAATGAGATGTTCCTCAGATCCCTCCAATAGGTCAATGTCTTTTTTTTACAGCTGGGCCTCAAGCCAAATGGCAGCCAACCAAAAACAATTAACCCTCTCTCAGTTATTCACAAATGTAGAAAGGTATGGACCGGGCATTAACACAGCAGATCTCATTACCTTAAAGTTAAGTTCTACCATCTTGTGGACTTACAGCAAGATAGAAAGGAGAACAGTAGAGTTGTTAAGTTGAGCGCCATTCAGAATGATGTCTGACAATGCCTGTGGGAACACAACTTCCAAAAGTATATTAGTATACTTATCCAATATGCAGGCTTACCCTATGCAGGGATTGGTCACTCCTGCACCTCAGGAGTCTTGATCTTTTCAAATCCTTCCCTAGAATCTTAATTAATTGCTCCGTTGGTGCATCTCTAGCAATGATGCCACAATTCTCACAGGTAGGAGTGGTAGATCCCACAAAGTAAAGACTAAAGTGTCACTCTGTAAAGATGTTCCTTCAAATGCTTACGTAGGAAACTCAGTGAGTCTTGTCGGACACTCAGAGTTTAATGTTGCATGAAACCTATTGTGTTCTCCAAGTAGCATCTAATGTGCCAACCTAGATCAGTAGTCACCATGCTAAACTTGATTAGATTCAAGTGCTTCAGATCTACATTCATGGGGTCAGCAAAATTAATGAAGCAAATCTGTGGAATAGGTATCCAAAAGCACTGAAAAGATTTGTGAGCCTTAGGTGTCATTGAGGTCAATTTACATCAGCTTTCCTCCAGTCTCTTGGAGAGAAGTAGAGTGGGCTTCATGGCCCTGGGTCAGATCTCTGGTATTCTTTGTTTGGATGAGAGCTTCCAAGTAGGCAAGGAAGCAGCATTAGCAGTACCTTCAGGATTAATCCTAGCCAGTAGGAAATGGACACTTTGCAGGTCCACAGTGTAATTCACCAACAGTTTTAGTGAGATGCATTAGAGCCCTAGCTCATTTTTACAAATCGAGTGAGCTGGATAGCAGTTCACTACCAAGTACAGAAAGGGAATTTTGCAGTTTCAAATGATGAAATAGCTAGGCTACTAACTAGTCTAAAGCAGAGTTTCCTCACTCGGGGGACTTCTAGCATAGTTCCTTTCCATGAATCCCTCACACAGCAGCAGAAAGGAAAGTGTAGTGTGGTATTAGATGTGTCTTCTTTGAGCAGCAGGCATCCTTCATCTTGTAAACTCTGCGGCTACTGTAACCTAAATGTTCCCAAGCAGTTATGGGAAGCTATGCCAACAAGTAAGCCCTGAATGCTTGAGAAGCTCATAACATAATTCACCCCTACTATTCACAGAGCATTAATCCAGGGACAACTCTGCTTAATATTTGTGAATACAAACATTAAACAATTAACACCGTGTTAACCCTTGTCTTCCACAGAAATCTGAACTTAGCTTTACAGTTGAAAGCCAATAGACAAGTTCCCTGGATGAAAGCAAGCATACCAAAAATTAAAATCAGTTACAACCAGCTGAGATTTGAGCAAAGAGGTCAAACAGATTCAGGAAATAAAGGTGAATGAGGCGGGGTTATAAAGTTTTGTAAGCCAAGCTTAAGATGAAAGAGTTGTGTGTTTTAGGTAATACAGAATTACAGAATGCACAATTAGCCAATCATAGGCATAAAGGTAACCCAAGCATAAGAGGTACTTTAATAAGCAATGGAGAAAAGTGAGAACTTTAGAACCCCATGTTTTATGCTAACTTTGTTCAGCCAGGCCATGAAGGAGGGTCATATTCCCTTTTATACATAAGTCACGCCGAGGGACAACCTTCAGATTACAACAAGGGGAGCCCAAGTAAAGTTCTTCTCATTCCCAGGGCTCACCACCGATTTCTTGAGAGTCTTTAAATTTACAGTTGCACAGATTGTACAGATTTCGGGAATCTGACAAACTCTGTCAAAAAAGCAGAAATTCTGAGGATCAACAAGGGACAGATAAAGCAACATGCCTTTAGGCTGGTTCGGTACTTTGTATATATACCTTATACCTTATATCTTCACCCAACTTAGATATTCTTTTGAAAACAGACTCATATAAGTTCTTTCTCTGAGGCTGACTTTTCTTCATGCAAATCAACTACGCTCCTTTGGTCTACAATAAAAGCTGAAAAGCTTAACACTGGTCTATATCATTTATTATTATTCAGATAAACCAAACTCTTGCTATATTTCCCAGGAACCATAATTAATATTCATTTTAAAACACATATATCCCTAGATAAATGTAATATAAATTGGAGAAAAGACACTCAGAATGCAACTTTTTTTTCACTATTTTTATCCTGTTTTGGTTTTCTCAGCCTGCAAATTCTCAGTTTTTCATCTGCACCCCTTTCCTCTATGGCCTGGTATGGATTCTATTAAATTGCATCCAACGTTAAAGTCTAAGGGCCTCATTTACAAGAATCAGATCCATTGCCTCTAGTGCGTTAGTTTTCTTGCGCTGCCCTATGACCCCCTAACAACACCATGCGCTGTATTTAAAATACAGAGCTCCATGGCGCATGTTTTCACATGTGCGTCAGATTCTAATGCATCTGTGGTGTTAAACTCCTTCATTGCTTAATTAGCATCAAAAATGGACGTTACTCCAGCAATGCCAAGAGGCCCCCATTGAGAAAAGCTCTGAGCAGGCAGTAAAATTCAGATGCAGTGAAATCGCAGAATGACAAAGTGAAATGTAAATATCCAGCCTCTAAAGAAAACTCTACTGCTTTAATCCATACCCTAGATAAAATACTGACATTCTCCTTTTTCAGGTTTTCTCCTTTCTCAACTGATTTTCTTACAAGCATTTTAACATTTTCCAAATATGGTCTACAAAGCCATTCACTGTAACACATACATACAACACCTAAAACTGACCTTCTCAAGTGGAGACCTCTCCTTATGCAGCAAAGATGTTCTGCCCCAGGGAGGACCTGGCCTGGCAGTTCAGGCTGTACTGTTCCCAAGGGGAACAGGGTCAAGACTGATTTGCATATGGCTGAGTCCAAACTGGAATGTCATGGCTAGAAAAAAAACAAATGGATTAAACCCCGAGCCGCGTTTGTGGCGGCAGGAGCGGCACTGGAGCAACTGGGGCAGGAGCCCTTTAAATTCTTTTCTCTCGCTCCCGCTCGCTCCCGCTCGCGTCAGCGGCCGGCAGAGGCTGGGCTGGGCTACCCTCCTGAGATCTCCCCCGCGAGCTCAGGACCTGACATCTATATCTCCAAAACAGGTACTGTGTCTCTCTTTCTTGGCCCTCCGTGATTATATTTCTGTAGCCTGCACTCTGCCTTTTTTCGCCTCCATCTTCCCAAAAGCAGTAGTTTGTTATTCCACCTTTTAAGTGTACTTTTACTTAGCAGACAATTATCATAGAACTTTTGCACTAAAGGCAGCTAGTAATAATGGAAAAAAGGAAACAACCCAGTGCAACTGATATTTCACTTAAAAAAAAACATACGTCAATTCTGAAATTTATCTCAGGAGCAATGGGAGAAATCGACAAACAGATCACAAATGTTGAGGGGAAAATACTCACCCAGAATAGGTCATTAGTAACCCCTAACCCTACCCCCTTAACAACAACTCCTGAGCATCCGGTAAAGCCTTCCGGAAGTGAAACCCAGTCTAAAACTACTAATGGCTGTATTCAAGATACAATTGATTTTATCTCAGATGGTGATGACCTTCCTCCCTCACCAAAACGTAAGAGGAAACCCCAACTAGCAAGGAAGGATATACCATCCAAACAAGAGCCGCCTGTGAATGTTAGATATGGCTCCTCGAAAATACAACCCAATGCATGCATCCAAAACGTTCAAACTTGCCTTCAAAACCAAAAACCTGACCATAAGAATAAATCTCATACAGCGAAAGGGAAAACTAGTAGCGCAGAGCCATTGACTGCTTTAGAAAAATTAGTTAGTACACGCTTTGATCAAGTAATGGAACGTCTAACCCAACTGGAGGGGAAAATGGAACATCTGCTTAAAACATTGAATCCACAATTAATAAACCCTTTAACCTCAACTGCATGACAGCTTTGTTACACTGATTTCAACGCCAGGCCCCCTTCAACGCACCAGACCCAGCCACCCATTTCTCAGATTACCCAAAGACAAGTTGACCCTTGTGCCTCACCCGAAAGAACTGGCAATGTCCAACCCCATGTTAGAAATGGGGTTTTTGGTTGGCAGTCAGGTTGCCCTCTGTCCAAGCAAGAACCCTCACTCTAGTCAGGGTAAGCCACACACAATCCAAAATCAACCTGTGCTCACCCTCTGGTAGCTTGGCACGAGCAGTCAGGCTTAACTTAGAAGGCAATGTGTAAAGCATTTGTGCAATAAATCATACAATACCATAGCATAACACCACAAAAATACACCACACAGTGTTTAGAAAAATATATAATATTTATCTGGGTATCTTCAGGTCAAAACGATCAAAGTTGCAATATGAATTTGTAAAGATATCACTGAAAAGTGATATAAAGTGTCTTAAGTCTTTAGAAAGTAAACAAAGTCTCTTTCAAACACAAAGTACCTGGTTTCTGGTGGAAAATCTCCTCAGAGGGCCACAGGAGACGTACGTGGAAAACTGGTGTGTGCGTCAATTTCTCCTCAGCACACACGGACTTGCGTCGTTATTTTCCACGCGGGGAGTCGTGCGTCGTTTTCCAGCACGCGGACAGTCTCTTTCTGTGGTTCGCGGGGAGTACCAGATGTTCCGGGTCTGTGCATGGATTTTCCTGCTTGTTTTCCGGCTGCGCGTCGTTCTGCGGGGCTGCGTGTCGAAGTTTCGATCTCACGGCAGGCGTAGCGTCGATTTCTCCTGGGAAGTCGGGCGGCGTTGTCCTTGCGAGGCCGTGCGTCAAAGTTTCGATCTCACGGCAGGCGTCGCGTCGATTTCTCCCGGGAAGTCGGGCGGCGTTGTCCTTGCGAGGCCGTGCGTCAAAGTTTCGGTCGTCCCGAAGGCGTCGCGGCGATCAGCGTCGGTGTGCGGCGTTTTTCTTGCCGCGGAACAAGCTGTGCGTCAAAAAGTTCGGCGCACGGAGTGTCCAAGAGGAAGAGAGAATTCTTTTTGGTCCTGAGACTTCAGGGAACAGGAGGCAAGCTCTATCCAAGCCCTTGGAGAGCACTTTTACAGCCAGACAAGAGTTCAGCAAGGCAGCAGGCCAACAGCAAGGCAGCAGTCCTTTGTAGAAAAGCAGACAGGTGAGTCCTTTGAACAGCCAGGCAGTTCTTCTTGGCAGTATGTAGTTTCCGGTTCAGGTTTCTTCTCCAGTGTCTGATGAGGTAGGGCAGAGGCCCTGTTTTATACTAAGTTGTGCCTTTGAAGTGGGGGTGACTTCAAAGAGTGTCTAAGAAATGCACCAGTTCCCCTTTCAGTTCAATCCTGTCTGCCAGGGTCCCAGTAGGGGGTGTGGCAGTCCTTTGTGTGAGAGCAGGCCCTCCACCCTCCCAGCCCAGGAAGACCCATTCAAAATGCAGATGTATGCAAGTGAGGCTGAGTACCCTGTGTTTGGGGTGTGTATGAGTGAATGCACAAGGAGCTGTCAACCAAACCTAGCCAGACGTGGATTGAAGGGCACAACAATATTTTAGTGCAAAGAAATGCTCACATTCTAAAAGTGGCATTTCTAGAATAGTAATATTAAATCCGACTTCACCAGTTAGCAGGACTTTATATTACCATTCTGGCCATACTAAATATGACCTTCCTGCTCCTTTCAGATCAGCAGCTGCCACTTCAACAGTGTATGAGGGCAGCCCCAATGTTAGCCTATGAAGGGAGCAGGCCTCACAGTAGTGTAAAAACGAATTTAGGAGTTTTACACTACCAGGACATATAACTACACAGGTACATGTCCTGCCTTTTACCTACACAGCACCCTGCTCTAGGGGTTACCTAGGGCACACATTAGGGATGACTTATATGTAGAAAAAGGGGAGTTCTAGGCTTGGCAAGTACTTTTAAATGCCAAGTCGAAGTGGCAGTGAAACTGCACACACAGGCCTTGCAATGGCAGGCCTGAGACAGGGTTAAGGGGCTACTGAAGTGGGTGCACAACCAGTGCTGCAGGCCCACTAGCAGCATTTAATCTACAGGCCCTAGGCACATATAGTGCACTCTACTAGGGACTTATAAGTAAATTAAATAGCCAATCATGGATAAACCAATCAATAGTACCATTTACACAGAGAGCATATGCACTTTAGCACTGGTTAGCAGTGGTAAAGTGCCCAGAGGTCAAAAGCCAACAACAACAGGTCAGAAAAAATAGGAGGAAGGAGGCAAAAAGTTTGGGGATGACCCTGTCAAAAAGCCAGGTCCAACACCCCACAAAATATCGCCAAAAAGAGGGGAACACGTAGTTACTCCTAAAGTTTATCAGGGTGCCCCTTTAACCGGAAGAGACATACTTGACCTCCCGCCTGCGGCAACCCCCTACGTGGCAGTCCTTGCCAATGTCCCCACTTTATCTGGAGCACGGGGGGAATCATGGGCAGCTCTGAGGAACAAGGCCCTGCACTGGATTGCAACTCGCCTGAAACCTGGCCTGAAAAACAAACTTTTTGAATACATTAAGATGGTCAGAAGGGTAAAATGGGTGAGCAGAAATCGTAAAATATTCAAGGGCGATTGCGTAGTTCTTTCATTTAAAACCCCTACGCTGGTTAAAGATATCTTAAGAAGCTTAAGTCCACATCAGATTACTGACCATGGTGTTGCCCTGCTTCCTTTGGGTTTCTTTTATACGAGCACCAAAACCTATGATGGACCTGGCCTTTGTCCTGAGGATCATAGAACCAGGCCTGAGTCGCAGTATATGATTCCTACTGTGAACAGGTTTTGGGGGCTCGGTATGGAAGATACTGATTGACTATTATCTGACAAGGAACCCTGCAGACCCAAGCACCCTACAGAAATATTGGACCTCGCCCATCTGGGTACAGACAATTCGGCAGCAGACGCTGGAGAAGAACGACCGGATATGCAACCCTCTTTTAGGCAATCTGTCAATGAAGAATTCTTTTTAAGAGCTCTGCCAAAAAAAACTTCTACCTGTGCCCTGACTCCCTTTGTATCCACAGAAACCATTATAACTTCAGGGAAAACTCAGATAACTGATAAGTCTTTTTCTGGCCAGGCCAAAACAATGCATAAAGACCATCTTTCTTTTTTATTTTGGAATGTGGCTGGCCTCCGATCTAAGGTGGAGAATGAGGCCTGGTTAGAATACATGCAGCGTTCACTCTGGGTATGCCTCCAAGAGACCTGGTCTGTGAATCCGATTCACATAAATGGCTATAGGACACTACATACTCCAGCCGTTTCTTCCGCACGGGGCAGGGCTAAGGGTGGTTTGTGCACTTTTATATCCAATAAGTGTGATATAATTAAGGACCTTGCTCTAATATCTAACATGTTTTACCAAGTGATTTCATGTCATTTAAAAAATATTGCACAACTAGTGGTCATCAATTTTTATAATAATGTACCTTTTCAAGATCTTCGATCAGTACTTAACCTCCTCCAGGATGATATAGACCGAGTATGTGATTCTTCAAATAAACAATCTTATATTGTGTGGGGAGGTGATTTTAACATGTACCTGTGTCCCAGCTCAACTAAGGGCTACTGCCCTCACGCCCCTGATGGCGAAGATGATTCATTACACTTCATACACAACAATTTAGGCAACTCGATGAATTAAATTTTATTTAGCCTTGACCTCATCCTATGCAACTGCCTCACTCAGGGTAGGCCACAATTGAAACCCACTTTTAACGGTAGGCAAGCTAACACGACAATTGATTTTATTTTAATTTCCAATAACCTTTCTCCTTATGTACTTGATTACGACATTCAAGACACCATATTCAGCAATCCATAACCCTCAAATCGTAGGACTTACATTTCCCCAACACGTCTTTATACATAGGGACACGGAAGAGATAGTAGAAAATATTGAATTGGGAGCAAGAAATGGTTACACCATCCTGTGGTCAGACATTGAACCTATAGGTTTTATGAACCGACTAGTGACCAATTATACCAACAAATTTAATATTTGCCTTGCAGATAACACGAGTCCACGAGACTGCATCGAGGCCTTCATGGTAATCACGGCTGGTATAAAACAGTCTCTTAAGGCAACTTTTAATAAATCGAAAGCGAAAGAGGGCAAAGGTTCGTTCAATGCTGAATGCACACAAGCTCGTAAGAATTTAAAAGGTCACTTACATTCACAAAACCCGGATAAACGCCAATTAAGTTCAAAGAGAAAGGAGTATAAAAATGCCATAAAGAAAAGAAAACAGAATTTAAAAAATGAGGCATGGCAATCCCTCTATGATGCAAGCATCCAGAACGATAATATAAAATTCTGGAAAATTGTGAATTCCCCGCTCCTATGTGATGAAGAAATACCAAAAATTGAAATTGCCATCACGGAAGAAGAGTGGGTTGCCTTTTTTTCCGCCATATACTCCTCAGAAAATTTGGCACTAGAAATTAATCACCCTAAACTAGACTCCTATGACCTCATTTTACCATTTACTCTAAACGAGGTCACTGACGCTATAAATGCAAGTAAAAGCGGAATAGCCCCAGGCCCAGATGGAGTCCCAGTTGATATCTATAAATCTAATATTTCTCTCTGGGGTCCACTATTGACGCTGGTGCTACGCGCCTGCTGTTCAGCTACTTTCATCTCGACCTGGGCTGAGTCTATAATTATTCCAATCTATAAAAAGGGAGATCGCCATTAAATAGATTACAAGATTGGATGGAGGAAAATCATATCCTCTCTGATTTACAATACGGGTTTAGGGCTGGCATAGGGACAACGGAACAGGCTCTTAACTTAGAGATCATACTTGGTAAATATACAAGGGCCAAGCCCGGAGCATTATACCTTGCATTTGTCGATCTAACCTCTGCATTCGATTGTGTGGTGCATTCAAAATTGTGGCCCATCTTGCTGGACATGGATGTCGATACCTCCATAGTCCATTTTATCAGGGAATTGTACGCTGGTGCAAACGCCAAGGTCTGCTATGGGCGTCAAGGGGAATGCACCTCATCTTTCCCCATTGAACGAGGGGTGCGTCAAGGTTGAGTGTTAGCTCCCCTATTGTTCGCTTTGTATATTAACAGTTTAGAGGGATCCCTTTCCGATGCCTGTGGTGATCTTCCACGAGTATGCTCTCGGAAGATCCCGGCCCTCTTGTATGCGGATGATGCTGTTCTGATGGCCCGCACTCCAGTTGCTTTGCAAAGATTAGTTACAACCTTTGATAACTGCATGGACGTCTTGGGCCTCAAAATTAATCACACTAAAACTTTTTCTATGACATATCCTAGATGCCGCACAAAGAATTGCCATATAGACATTTTCGTATTTAGGCATTGTGTTCGATGATAAAGGTACATGGGTACAAGCCATAAAAGTGAGAAAATTGTTATTTACAAAAATCGTAATGGCGGTAAAAAACTTCTCTAAAAGGGTGGGGAGAGTAACTCCCAAAGACATGGTGACTCTTTACAATGCGAAATGTGTCTCAGTAGCACTGTACGGGACTGGACTTTGGGGATATCGAGACTGCACTACTTTACAGCTGATCGAAAACGCTCTCTTGAAAACCATCCTAAGTGTCCCGCAATCAACATCAACAGTAGTATGCCATTCAGAAATGGGAGTAACATACCTCACAGATCTCATTCGTGTTCAACCAATCCTACTCTGGCATGAAGTGTGGACCTCAGGTCCTGCGAGGTTGAATAGGGCTATCATAGTAGATGCCCTAGCACTTACTTACTCGTCCAAAATTCCATGGCTAAATTATATAAAGCACTTTCTTATTAAACTAGGCCACCCTGGGCTGTTTTTTACCCCAGATGAATTGAAAGCAATTTCCAGGAAAGACCTGAAAAACACTTGCCTCACCCATCTGGCCGAATTGAGATGGGACGCGGAGGCAAATAAATATAGTGTCAGGAGAAACCATATGATACAGCAAACGAATGGCATGGAACCATACTTATGCAAAGTCACAAACCCAAGACATCGGTTTGTCCTTACGCGCCTGAGACTAGAGTCCTTTCAATGCCTCGTTAGTTTCCTCCTGATCAATGACTGGTCTTTACAATTGGAAAAATTTCCCTGTGATAATGTTTCCGATCAAAATACAATGCACACACTTCTCATTTGCAAATATTATTCAACTTTTAGGAAAATGTTTGTGATACCACTTTTAAAATGAATGCATTTTAAACAATGTCGTCCAGCTTTCTTGTATCTTTTATCCCTTCCATCTATCATGGTTTGCAATGGATTAGCCCTGTTCCTGTGTTCAGTGATTAAGGCCAGAAAATGTCTTGAGGCAAATGGGTGAGACTTTCAAGTACTATATTTGAGGTATTTTTTGTTACTTCTTTTAATCAAATTGTTTACTAATTTTTACTTCTTTTTAAAAAAATTTAACCTGTTTATATTTATATTCATATTTATACGTATTTTATTCTCTGCAACTTTCCTCCTTCTTTTTCTGAAAATTGTTTTTTATGTATAATGACTTTTATGATTGCAAAAAACAATCGAATAAAGTTTCTTTGATGATGATGATGATGACGATGATGATTAAACCCCGATCTGTGACGGGGGGAATGTTTGATTTGTTTTTAATTCCGTCCATCAGCTATAACTTTTGTATCTAGAAGATATGGCACATTTCTGTCCTCTCCCCAGCACTGATGCACAAATTGCTACCTAGCGCCAATGCAGGCACCCTTGCACCATGGTGCAAGGATGCCTGTGCTTTGGGGATGATTGTTTTTGTGCATGAAGGAACACCTTTCTGCACAAAAACAATCAAGAGAGGTGTTTTCCTCTTTCTATGTGTGCTGCACAACGCAGCACACATGGAAAGAGGAAGCAACAAGGAGAAATAAAGATTTGTGTCCCTGTTGCATCACTTCTATGGCACCTCTGAGGTAGAGAAGGAATGTGATGCATTCCCAGAGTGGTAAATCTGGGAATGCATCAGATTCCTTAGAGTTCCATGGGTATTGCTTGGGAACACCCACAGGAACACCCATGGAACGCCCCTTTTATGCGGTTTATGTGTGAAAGGGGCACATATTTACAAGACCAAGAAAAGCAACACAAGGTGGCTTTGCATGGCCTTTTAAATATGGGATGGCACATTGTACCACCGGAGTGTCAAAAAATTACGCTCCAGCGGCGCAGCATGCCGACAGAGCCTCATAAATGAGAACCTACATATTAACCATTCAAAAAATTGCATGTAACATTCACCCCCGCGATTCACCCCGCGTCATCCTTCTCGCAAGTGTGCAAGTAAACCTTGGTTCTACTCCAACAGAAATACTCCAGGCAGATCAGCCAACCCATTTCTTCTCTAAATAAGAACTAGGATACACCTTGAACCCCCCGTGCCACAGTGTGCTATGCAACCCACATCTGGGGATACCCATCCCACACAAGTCACCATACTGGGAAAACACAATAATTGATGGAAGGAATACTTAAAATAAAATTCTTAACTTAATCTGGGCCTCTGGTAATGTGCCTGTTTTTCAGTTTTTCAGTTCCTTGTGTTGCATTCACACTGCCACTGTAGACAGAGACCAACCAGATGTAAATCAACCTTCGTCCTACCCAAATGGAGACCACCCAGCCAGAACAGTAAACCTTCACTATCTCTGAGTGGGAGCAGATGTCACTCCAAACTAGTTTTAGCCAATGGGCTGCATTTTGAATCATATGACACAGTTTGCTACAGTAAACATGACTGGGCATACCAGTCACACCTACTTCATCACGCTAGAAAAACAAAAAAAGTGATAGATGGAATGATTAAATTAACCATGCTTACTGGTAATTATTTTGAGATGCATTTCTGTCTATCATGTTTTGTTCACTTTGCTACTATAAACTAGGACCCCCCATATGTAAATCAGCCTTGGATGTGCTCAATTAGTATGTGTGTCCATACCAAGCTGCCAGACCATGTCATTTCTACCAAGGAAGACAAGCACCCCATGACTTGATTTTGCTTTCTTGTGCCTTAGCAGGGAGGTTTGGCTGAAATTCTGTGCACTGTGAATTGTGACCAATATTTGGGTATACCTCTCACATTGAAACTGACACAATGATAAAATTAAAACAATGGTAAGCAACAATCTTGAGTTTATCTCAGTTTCTGGTAATTTTTCTAACATTTGCTCCAGTCCATCATGTTCTTCTTAGTATGCCGAGCTAGACAGGACCCAAGCATATTGAAATGAGCATATGTGCTGATTCAACTGAAAAAATCCAGCTGAAGTGCTTACTCACATCCTACATGGGTTCAGCCTTATTGAATCTCATCGGTGAGGTATGGCTCCAATTTGAAAGAATCAAAGTGAGTTTCAGGGCTTAAATATAAGCATATTTTTCACACACAGGATTCACATTGAGAAAAGGATAGATGCGAAAAATTCTGGAAGCAATCATACCAACTGATAATTCAATTGGCCTGCAATCTAGCACAATATTGTTAGCTCAGCGCCCTATTACAGACAGGGACCAAGCATAGGCAAATTAGCCCTAGTCCTCCTTCAAAAAGAACAGTCAATCTCAAACCTCCAGACTATGCCCTTCTGAAAGTGAACACAAGCAATGGAAGACTAGTTTGGCCATAGTTGGGTCTCATCAATTAGGTGCAGAGGTTTGCAGTCTGCAGCTGAGGCAAAACAATGATGCAATAATGAAACACTAACCCTCATGAGCATAAGAACACAAAAACAATTATTAACACAACAAAAATACACACAACACAATGCACCAACAGATCAATACAATAGCACAATCAGACCACCAAACAATAACACATACACAAAACACTGTAACAATGCAGGCCAACAATATACAACACACTAACTACACTATACAATAAGCATAAAGACAGTAATATGACACAACAACAAAGCAACACATCTCACCAATGCACAACAAAACTGCATACATAAATGATAACTAAATAACACCATACCATTACAACACAATATAACAGTACACTAATACTAAACATTGTGCAGCAACATAGCACAAAACAAATGATGCAATTGTGTTGTAGCAACACAACATACTAACAATTTAACAAAGCAATGCATACACATAAAACAATAGTACATTAATAGATGGACGCGCTTTTGGATTTTCAGGGACTCAAAGTCACAGGAGGCCCCAGGTCAGGAAGCTGCACCAGCACCACAAGCAGACGAGCACTAACAAGCGACTTGGGTCTCCTGCAGCTTGGGACGTGCTTTTGGATTTTCAGGGACTAGAGGACTCAGGAGGCCCCAGGTCAGGGGCTGGCACCACAAACAGATGAGCGATCATATGCACATCGGGTATCCCGCAGTGCAGGACGTGCTTTTGGATTTTCGGGGACTCGAAGTCCAAGGAGGCCCCTGGCCAGTGGACACCACCAGTACCACAAGCAGATGAGTGTTCACAAGTGCGTTGGGTCTCCCGCAGCGCGGGAGGCACTTTAGAATTTTCGGTGACTTGAAGTCCAGGGAGGCCCCAGGTCAGGGGGCAGCACCAGCACCACAAGTAGATGAGAGCTCACAAGCACGTTGGGTCTCCCGCAGTGCGGGACACGCTTTTGGATTTTCAGGGACTCGAAGTCCCAGGACCTAGGTCAGGGGGGGGCACCAGTACCACAAGCAGACGAGCGCTCATAAGCGTGTCGGGTCTCTCGCAGTACGGGCCACGCACGGGCAAAGCCCGGGCTAAGGGTGGGCCTGTCTGTGCCCATCAGTGGTCGGAAGAGGCTGGGCTCAGCCACCCCTCTTGGTTTTAAGATTGGGTTTGTTCATTTGTTATCTTAATCGTTATTAAAGACATTGCCACCTTCAACATAGATTAGAGGATGTGGAAGCACAAAGCTCAAGGGAGCCCTGTGGTGGATGCTGCGTTACCTAAAATTCCCAGATCACATAAAACCTCCAACACATCCTCTAACTGTGTTACCAATGAAATTGACACCTTAGTTGAAGAAGTAGAGTCCTTGTTCAAAGGGAAAGAGAGGCGAGTTACTAGGAGGCCACAAAGAGTCTCTTTCATCTTTCTTTTACCCTAGGCTGTCTAAAAAGGGTGCAACAGTTTGTAACACAGATGTCCCCATAGCATTGCCAATGCCAGGGAACAAGATGAAGCCAACGCAGAGGCCTTGAGATCTAGCCTTCCACAAAAAACAGATGCCCTAAACAGAAGTATAGTTGTGCACAAAGTACCTTGCTCAAATCGTTTTTCCTTGCTGGGGGAACTTGACCACCCTCTTGGAATAGACTATTTTGACTCAAACTTGGAAACACCTAGCCACCAGGCCATAGGTGGTAACTTCCAGAAATAAATAGTCAACCTTAGAAAAATAGGGAAAGGAACTAAAACAAATGATGACAGACATACTCATCGTACTTGGACCAACAGCAAAGGAAAGGAATGTGAAGAGTCCCCATAGAAAGAGCCCAAAACACATCTTGCACATACCCATAGAGCAGAGAAATGTACCGGGTGTGGGCCCCATCAAGATAGCCAATAGGGCAAGAGCACCCTTGGACAGTAGCAAATACGGTTTCAGGGTAAACAGACACAGCAGCCCTCCTCCACAGCCCTGTTTTCGTGTGGGTGTGGTACGGAATTCTATCACTGGGCAACCTCCAGTCAATAAACATAATAATGGTTATCCAATTTACATGTGTAAGGTTCCCGCATTATCACCAAACACCCAGGAAGATAGCCTGTTGTTAAAAAACAAAGTTATCCGCTGGATAAGACATGTTAGACAATGCAGCTCCATTCTACATTGAGATATTATTTCTGCCAATCATTACACAGGATAGACAGGGTATTGGGACACCATTGAGCTAACATTATCCAGCCCTGAATTGGTGAAAGGTCTGATATTCTTGCAGGCCTGTATTCCATTACACAATGGCTCAAATATTGTCTTTAAAAACTCAAATGAGGCATTCCAGGTGAGGGGGCACCTACCACCCCACACAAGGGGGTACCTACTATGGTAACTGTGGAGCAAGTTTGATCCCCAAGGGCTCAATCCATGGGCACTGCTAGGAGGGAGCATGCAAACCCGGTAAAAAAACAGAGATCGCTGAGAAAAACGCAGGAAGATGATCCCTCAGACATTGACTGACTATGGAAAGCAGCAGCCCCCCTGAACATTAAAACACTGCCCAAGGGTGGTAATTCCCAAATGGGATCAAGAGGGTACTCTGAATTTCATGGAAGTCCCAATGTGGCAGATGACACCAGGAGACCGAAAACATAACACCTAGCGTAAAGGTCTTATGTAAAATGCATGTAGGAACTGGGTCCTTCCACCCTGCATTAATCACATGGAATGTAGCCGGTATACAGAATAAGATTAATGATGCAGATTGGGGTTTGTTCATTGACAGCTTCAGTATTTGTCTATTCCAGGAAACATGGGCCACCATAAATGTGTATAGGCAGTGGTACATTTCATTCTGTAAGGAGGCATGTCCTTCATCTGCAGGGAGGGCAGGAGGGGGCCTCAATATGTGGATACAAATTTCCCAGGGTGAAATTAAGGACATTTAGGTCAATTCAGCAGGAATACTGGCAGTCTCAATTAAGTTAAAACAGGGACCCCTTCTCCTTTGTCTTAACCTCTATAATAGACCAAGTCCCCATAGCCAAACTACGAAAACTGCCCTTACAACTAACACATATACACCAAATCAGATCATGGCAAAACATGCTGAGCTTCTCTGAAAACTTTATTTACTAGAGATACCAAAGGAAGCAAACAGTTGAAAGCAGGCAAATATAACAGATGGTTTGATAACAAATGTAAAATGGCCAAGTGTAGCCTTCTGGAAACAATAAGACAAAAGGATAGACCAATGATAATCTTGGTGAGGCGCGAGTATGCTGTTGCAATAAAGATTAGTAAGACACAGTGGAAGAAGGCCACATGGCAAGAATTGGTAACAGTAGCCAAGGAAAATAATGTTAAATGGTTTTGGTCCTTGGTTTCTTAAAATGGGCGAAATGAGAGTTCCAGCTCTGATTGTCACATTTCTGCTGATAACTGGATTCTCCATTTCACCAAACTTTACAGACAGGAGTCCGCTTTTCCAACTGGCATAGAGAGTTTAACTGAGAGTGGCACTGTACGGGCAGGTGAATCACTCTGTTACCATGAGAGAAAATGAGACAGCCATCATGGCTCAAAAATCAGGGAAGGTGCCTGGGCTAGACGTGATACCGTCTGACCTGTTCAAATCTGACCTGAAACTTTGGGGCCCCTATATAAACGGTGTGTTAAATGGCATCTTGGAGGATAGCACTTTCCCACATTCCTGAAAAGGTGAAATAATTGTACCCATTTATTAAAAAGGGGACAAGTCGGTCCCGGGTAATTACAGACCAATTAGTCAGTTAGACAACTTGCAGAAAATATTCTCCCGCCAAGTCTTGGTGTAGGCTCAGGGATTGGGTAGAGGAAAATGATGTCTTAAGTCATTTGCAGACGGGCTTTAGGCAGAAGACAAGCACAGTGAACTAGATCTTCCAGTTCCTCACAATTACATGGAAATCAGTGGATTTGGATGCTAGGAGATTGTTTGTTGCCTTTGTAGATCTCAAGTCCGCCTTTGACTTAGTCCCCCGTCACAAACTATGGGAGATCTAGGGTAAAACTGGAGTTTCTGGGACTTTGTTAAGATTGATTCAGGAATTGTATTCCAAGAGTTTTGCCAGAATAAGGTGGAGAATGGACGGGGAACCATCGGAAGAGCTTCCCACACAGAAGGGCATTAAACAGGGCTGTGTGTTGGCCCCCACAATTTTCTACTTTTCATAAATGCCTGATTCCCTTACTTATATGAATGTGAAAACAATGCCCCCAAATTGGATGGGGAAAAGACACTGTTTATTGTTTGCTGATGACACTTTACTATTATCGCAAACTGCCCCTGGATTATTTGGGCTCCTGAAGAAATTTTTGGGGTTAGGTCGGTATCATGGTTTACAAATAACTAGCACTAAAACCAAATACATGGTCTTTGGTGACACAAAGCATGGAAAGAAAAAAACTACATTGTTAGATGGCGAGATTCTCAAATGAGTATCAGACTTTGACTACTTGGGAGTCAGACTAAAGAATTCTCATAAGCTCAGCTGTTAAGGTGTACCATGTCCCTAAAACAAAAGGTAGGGGGCATTTCGAGATTTTCTGATAGATCCTCCAGTTTCTCCATCACACCAGCAATAGAAATATATAAAAGTCGAGCTAGAGGAGGAGTCTTGTATTGTGTTGAGTTATGAGGCCATGGCAAATTGCATGACATAGAAAGATCAGAGAATTTCTTCCTAAAGGCCCTGTTAAAGATTACCTCAAGCTCATCTATGCTGCCTATCCGAATTGACTTGGATCTGCATTCTGTTGCAGACATTGCTGCCTTGCGGCGACTACAGTATTGGATCAGGATCTGGTTTACAGATGCTTTAGATCCATATAAGATATGGCTAAGAGCGCTTCTAGGTGCCCCACAAGTTGAAAGAATTGCGTGGTATAGTTATGTAAAAAGTTGTTTTTTTAAATGTCCTACAGAGTCTGATGGATGCATATTGGGCGGATGTGCAAATGACAGAATTAGCATCAGCCCCATCTGGCAGCATAATGGACAGTTTTTTATCAGTCAAGTGTCATTAAGAATTTGAGCATTACCTAGATATTATTTTACAGCCTTTAGCACGTGCACTTTATATTAGATTTAGAATTGGATCCTTACCGTTACGTGATCTTACTTCTAAATGGAAGCAAACTGTCAGTCTAACCGACTCCTCCCCGATGTGATGCAAGACCAAGGAAAATATCAGCCATGTCCTGTTCCATTGTCCTGCATACAAGAAGCAGAGGGCCGGCTGGATTTGACCACTCTGCAATGCTCTGGGCATCAGTGATCGTCACTCGGCCCTTAGGATCTGCAGAACAAGCACTCACAGGACTGTGGTGTGCTGTGGCAAAGTTTTTAGTAGCAATTTGGCACATTAGAGCAAGATCCTTAAGTACTAGCGCATAACTTTTACTAGAGGTCCCAAATTGTGTTTTTTATAAATATCCATTCTCACTTACCTTAATTACTTGTATATACTTACATTTCATTACGTTTTAAATTACCACGTAGAGTGGGAGAATGTAAGCTATCATATTTTACCCTTTGATGATTTTTACTCTGTTTTTAAATCCACCTTTCATGACTCTTTAAATTGAAAAAAGGACAAAGATGATGATAATTTTATCCCCTCGTGAAAAGAAACCAACATTTTATTGAATCTCGGCTAAGAAGCCCTACACTGATTATGTAGAATTTGTGGCTCAAGCTGTGAAACAGAAATTTTTTAATCAATCTCCTAACTTATCTGGTAAAGCCCTTGCTGCTTTTCTCTTTATTACTGTACTTGACACAACTCTTTGAACAAATCATTTTGTTCTGCACTAACTCATAACTTTTAACTAACATTTTAGATCTATGTGTAAAGTGTATGAGTTCTTTGTGCGAAATACCAGCATCTCAAAGCAACACAGCAAAATAACAAAATTTAAAGGATTAACATAACAAGAACTGACAAAAAAACTCAAGAATATTCTGACATAGAAACACGCTGCAACACAATACAATACAGGAAAACCACATGACAACATAACAGAAGCACAGTAGTCCCAGCTAAATAATACACACACATTAAAAACCATACTGCAATACAATGCATGACAACAACAACACATATTAACACAATTGTGCTGCATGTATAAGGTATATTGTGGTGTTTTGCATTTTTTGACTCATGATTTGATTTAGTAGTGTTTTTATTGCGTTTGCTTGGGTTGTGCTGTTGGAGTGTGGTGTAATGTTGTGTGTTGTGGTGTTGTTCTATAATAGTTTTATTTTTATTGTGGTATTGTAATGCATTAAGTTGATACACTTCTATAGCATTTATTAACATGGTGTGGCACGAAATGCTGTTGACACTGTTGAGTAAAGCATATACATCTTGGAATGAAGATTGGGAGTGCTATGTTCATGACAGAACCTCCATGAGAATGTTGGATGTCATTCATGAGTGCCATAGAGGTGGCCCATTCATGTACCTGCAGGATTGGTGTTGTGCTTATATGTAGCAGTGCTCCAGAAGAGCATAAGTTTGAGAGAGTTGCACTTGTCAATAGATATAAGAGCATATTTAAGAGCCCCTAGTGCCACCGAAGTGTCACTTTTAGTGACGCTCCGGTGGCGCTATGCCATGCACCGTATTTACAAAGTGGCATTAAGCCACTTTTTGTGGCTTAACATCACCTTGTAAATATGGCCCCTTCACATGCAGCCCTTTGCGTGGAAGGAGCATGCACACAGAAACACCTATTGCATTTTGATGCTGCCTCAGATTTATGAGATTTTGCAAATCTGAGGCAGTGCCAAAATCTAACACCCTCCCAGGGTTAGGAAGTTAGGAAGGCGCAATGAGGAGGAATACATTTATTCCTCCTTGTTTTAAGCTTGCTCTATGCGTGCTGCATTCCACAGCATGCTAGAAAGAGCAAAATGCCAGACATGATTCTTTATGAGCGGGAAGGTGTCCTTTGCTGCACATAAACAATCATTTCAAAATGACGCTTTGGCACTTCTGTGTGTGCTGCTTTTTGCAGCACACACAGAAGTGCCAAATCACCATTAGTGATTGTTTATCAGGAAGAGACACCTTTCCACACATAAACAATCAAACCCCTCAACACAGATATCTTTGAACGATGGTGCAAGGTAGCCTGTGTTGGCGCTAGGCAGCTTAATTTAGTGCCAGCGCAGGGAACAACACAGGGGTGCACCGTATTCAAATAAATACGGCGCATCCCTGCATTGTGAAAATGACGGAGCGCAGAGCTGCCAATTTTAGGGCAGTGTCACGCTCTGTAATTTTCTTTTAAATATGGACCATAATCTCCAGTCTGTCTCATTGATGAAGAGCTCACTGACTGTTTATATGAGGACCTATGTTGAGGTCCAATCTAGGTAGGTGAAAAGGTTTCATAGGTGGGAACAATCAGGACTTTACAACTCTTCAGAACTCCAGGATGTTGGAAAGTTATCTAATTCTTGCTGGGACTTTCAGAACTTGGCTGTTTGTATATACAATTGATATCCCACCAATGTCGGACTTTCTGAATCTTTCATGATGAAAGGCAGTGGTAGGTCTGGAGCTGATGACTCTACTTACTACAGTGTTTCTACAAAGGAAAGATTGAAACAGCACAATGGATGGCTTGATGCATAATTCAATTTGCACTATAGGAGAATCATCTTGCTACTCTGTGCTCATGATAACCTTGGAATAAAGAGGTGATGTGATCATGGCTGAGGAGATTTTGTTGCGTTATATTCCATTGTATTATTGGTGTAGAACAGAGAAGAACTGATTCCATGGTTCCGTTCTGGAAGTACAACCAACAACACAGCCTTTTAGTAGACTGGCGCTTATCACAACAGGGTGGAATACAGCCTAGATACCTAAAACAGAGGAGTGATATCTGCACAATGCATGTACCACACAGGCCACATACACAAACACTGACAGCATCAGGTTGGGATATTAGCAGTAGAATATGGGTTAGTGAACCTATATCAGTAGGCCAGTAAGCCACAACACCAGTGACACAAACAAAAAGATCTGGTCATAACTATGGATTCACAAAATACTAAATGCTCCTAGCACCAGTCTATGTGCAAAACCAAGAACAGGGACAGTAGTCCACTATCAATAAAATAGAGAATGTTTGTTGTGCCCCTCCAGGGCCAGGTCAAGTTAAGGACTTCACTTATGCCAAGGGACAGGGCTGTGACTCTTGCTCACACGTTAGATTAGAGTGAGGGAAGGCCCAAAATCAAAAACTTGGATACCAGATTCACACTGTCAGGTACTCAGGGTAGGAGAACATGACTGCATACCAGGCAGGCAGGCAACATTCCCTTCCCAACACAGCTTATAGTATGCACGCATTCACCATCATAAGGTCCCTTTTGCAATGCTGAGCATAACATTAATACTGATGACTGCACACAGATTTTGAAATAACTGGTGTCATCTGCCTTATACAACCATTACCAAAAGAGCTTCCCTACAAACACCTGTTTCTCCTTCATAAAGATAATGGCATTTCATAAAAGATAAATGTCAGTATCTTTATCATTACCAGTACCTCTTTTAAAATAAAATCATAGTGTGCTGCGTGAGTAGCTACTTGTTGTACTTTGTAATATTTCCGCCAATGAGTGCTTCTGTTTTTCTAAGAACCTTTACAGTCGGAGCTCTAAAAAGCTAAGGGGCATATTTACAAGCCCCTAGCACTACCTTGTGCCACTTGGTGTCATTTCTTTTACGGTAAGGTGGTGTTAATGAGGCCTTTCTCCGATGCAGTATTTACAAAGTGGTGCAATGTTTGCATTGTTCCACATTGTAAACCCTTGGGCCACATTATGCCTGCACCAGGCATAATGTATGCAAGTGGGGTGTTCCGACACAGGAAGGCTGAAAAAATGATAGAATTAAATTTACATTTCACTGCGCCATTTTTTTCCATCATTTTAAAAGCCTGCTCAGAGCTGGCATTAAAATTACATATCTATTTTAATCAATGGGTCTCCCTGTGCTTTGCTGCACTAGCGTCAAATTGTTTTATGCTAGTGCAGCAAAGAATCACAGTTGCATCAAAAAGTTTTTCCCTATTGTCCTAATGTCCACCATGGTGGGACGGATTGTAAAATGGCACAACCATGTTGTCTTTGGAAGAGGCTGAGGTGACACAAGAAAAGTGGTGCATTTGGAGAGATGCACCATTTTCTTGTAAATATGACCCTAAATTCAGAATATAATTATTGGAATTTATTTGAATGTCTGTCATTTTTTCAGGGGTAACATCCTATTTCAATTCACTTTTAGATGCGAGGTAGTATTATCAGCTTAGCATTTAATTGCCGTATATAGCTCTCTCAAGCAGTTGGAAGAGCCATTTTAGCAGAAAACAGTAGACTGCAATTAAGTAGGATCGCAGGGTGGAACAGTGCAGGGAGTGTTGCGGTTAAAGGAAGGAGAATTGAAACAAGAACTGTGTACAAAAAGGTAGAGGGAGGACTGTTATGTTGAAAAATAGTTGTATATTTTCCACCATGAAAGGATCTTTATATTTTTCATGAAACCGAAACCCTTGAAAAAATGACTCATTTTGATCATACTTAAGGAGGCCGTCCACTGAAAAATGTCAAAATGCACCTTAAAACCCAAGCTGACATCACCAAACAAAGCAAAATTATAAAACTCCAATTATTGATGACTATTAGGCAGGATTGAGTGAAGAAAGCTTCTTTTTAGGGTTGAGCGCAAAGCGCTCCGTCCCTGGTGTAATCTCTCTTTGGGCTTGTAACCACACACATATCAAGCCCATCAGTTTGGTTGGTTCGTCAGCTTGCCTTTTAAAATTAGCTTGATTTAATTAGTGAAAGGCATACCTGGGTCATGCCTTTTCTGGTGTTTGGCCCGCCTCGAGTGCACCGGTAACTACTGAAAACATATGAAGCTCTGTGTTTGCAGTATGGTTCCGGGTAGCACGATCTCACTGGGCAGTAGTGGAGTGCTTTGTACGACATCGACCCTGTTACATGGATAATTGCACTTTTGCTTGTAACATGGATAATTGCACTTTTGCCGGTTAAAATGGATAATTGCACTTTTGCAGATACTTTTCACTGCGAGCGAAGTTCTGTTTCCTTTTGTGTGTTTGCTTTGCGCACATGGTGGCTGTCGGCTCGCTGATGTTAAACTGTTTTACTTTTCAGTTTATTTGGCAAGAAAAGTCCGGTTAGGAGTTTACAAAGCTAATAGCTTTAACTCGAGTAAACGCGAGACCCATTGCATTGCGAATGCTTGTTTTCTTTGCAATGGATGGCCCCTTTGATGAGCGAGGTGCTGTGATCATGCCCAGATAAAATGCTGAACACACGTATATTTTATCTTACATTCATATTATTAGCTGATTTTTTAACAATGCACTTTTTGCCCTAAAGAGCTTGGCCCACTGCGACATATTTTGTATACTGATCCGTTTTTTAAAAACTGTCCGACCCACATAAGAAATAGTCCCTAGCCTTGCGTCTGCAAAATAGCACCCATGAAGAATTGTTTGAAATGCACTTTACCAGACAACTTTCAAAATAGCTTAGAATGGGAGTAACAGCATTCAGCGAAAAAGTGCTTTGAAATTCAAGGTGACCTGAAAGTATCTCACAGGTAAGTGAGATTTATGGCCCTTCAGAACAATGTGTGCATAACGCCGTGATATACAGCTAAAAAACCAACTGCATCAGCTTGATATAACCATGCTTGAAGGATAACAAGGCCCCTGAAAGCTTATTAGCATCAGATATTTACTCTTCCGGTAGCAAGTAAAAGAAGCAGTTCAAAAGGGGCTCTTTATGAGCTGTGAGTTATATTACATCGGCCTTTCATTAACCAGTTTTCAAAGTATCTCACAGGTATTATACAGTTGCAGCTGTAGCTATTAAATGAAGCATTCAACGACATGATTTGAAACCATGGAGCTTGTGTTTGAGGCATAAATCGAAATAGCTGGTAAATATATTAATTATTTCAAAGTTCAGCGTATACACTATTGTGAGTTACAGGGTCAGATTTTAAAAAGCAATATTCTAGTGTCAGTTTTCATGTGTGAATAGATATTTTATTTCTGGTCCAGGCTTCGAATTTCACTGAGATAGTTATGTACCCAAAAAGACCTGGAGCAGGAAAAATGTGCATCTACGGCGAGAGACATTTTCTGTATGCTTGTCATGAATTAAGTACCCTCAATCTTGAAACATGCATAGCTGTAGTGGTATCTCTTTACACCACAGCCAAGGGGCAAATTTGATATTTTTTCACTCAACACTGCAGCAACCACAGTTCCTATCCTGGGCCGCATGAAAGGGGTCGAGAAGGATAGTGCCATGTCTGCTAAGATACGGCACTGCTGCTCTCTTCCCAAGCACTGGCACTCTTTCAGACTGCCTGGTGCCATGCCCACAGCTTTGCACCATAACCCAAAGGTGTCTGCCTACTGCAGCATTGGTCTGTACTTGAAGGGTATCTTTCCAGTTTAAAATACTATGGTCAGACATAGACTACAATTGTCCCTACTTTGTGTGGTGTACTGTGCAACACACATGCAAATTTGGAAAATCTTGGCAAAATGAAAACTGTTCTTCATCTTTGCTCCTGCCTAAAGTAGGCATACATTTGTAGGTGCGAAGAGCTATCTCTGAATGTTAGTGGATTGAGCTTTGCATCAAAATCCATGGATGGTTGCATATCTACCACCCACGCGATTCCCCTCCAGGGTGCAAAGAAGTGCTCCTTTGATTGCTTTGCACTGGAAAGTAAATCACAAATCAACACTTTGCACTTTGCACTACTGTGTGTCACTTTCAGTCACTTTTCTGTGTTGATTGATTTGGGCTCAACTTTTATTCATCCTCATGCTGCATAGTCTTTGGTGCTGTTGATTGCTTCACCCTACTAACAACCCTAACACAGCTGAGTTTCTGCCAATATCTTCAATTGATTTTTATCTGTCTCATGGTACTCATCACTTTCCAAATCAACTGTCATGTGTCAAGGTTCCACAAGATTAAGGCCCCAATTCACAAAGGCAAACTTAAACCTGAAGTCTAAGTTTACCTTTGTGAATTGGGCCCTTAGAGTTTGGTTCTAAACTTTGACGTCAGCTCTAAGTTTACCTTTGTGATGTGAGTCCTCAGTGTCCGAGATCTCCTTATGTTAAAATATTAAGAAAAGTAAAAATAAAAAATAAAAATTAAATTAAAACTATTTTTATGTCCAATAATAATGTAAATTATGTTTTATATTTTAATGTAGAGCAAAATAAAAAAATGTAACATTTTTTATTTTTGGTAGTACATTAAAATTATTTTTCTGAGGTTTAAATTTACAAAAATCACACCAAAGAAAATAAATGTTTTCATGTCTATTAATAGTTAATGAAAGCGATGTGTAGAATTAATAATAGTTATTTAACAGTATTGTCATAAGACAACTATATTTTAAATAAAAATTCTTTAAGTATTGTTAAAATCCAATCAAAATACTGTTTATTTTTAGATATGTTTTCAACATTACGGCTCTCATTATGACATTGGCCGTAAGTACCGCATACCGCCATGCTGACTGCCACCAACATACCGCCTCTGCAGCGGATTACCGCTACCCATTTTATGACACACACATAGCAATCTGTCACTGTACAGCAACAGACACAAGTCTGCCAGCCTAAAGATCAGTGATAAACTGGCAATAGCAAAACCCACACCGTTACGCCAACAGAACTACGCCCACAGCATTATGACCCACGAATCACCACGGCGGACCTTCAATGGCACTAAACCATTGGCGGTACATACCGCCACGCTCAAAATACACACACACATACAAAACAACACTACATTGGACAATTTGAATAACACACACCTGACACCCATACACACACCACACCCGCACCACTATAAAACACTCACCCACATTACCCAAAACCCTTTACGACTAAAAACAATTGCCACAAGAGAGATAGCAAGACCACAGACAAGACCACAGCCACACACCACAATCACCTAAACAACATCCACGCACTTTTCATCACACACTCCAACACATCACCCCACACACCCTCACCCACACCACTCACACTACACCCATGGCACCACAACGACACCCCAGATTCTCAGAGGAGGAGCTAAGGGTCATTGTAGAGGAAATCATCCAGGTAGAGCCACAGCTATTTGGATCACAGGTGCAGCAGACATCCATTACAAGGAAGATGGAGCTTTTGCAGAGAATCGTGGACAGTGTCAACGCCATGGGACAGCACCCAGAACAAGGGATGACATCAGGAAGAGGTGGAACGACCTATTGGGGAAGGTGCGTTCCATAGCAGCAGGATAGCAACTAGCTGTATAGAGGACTGCCGGTGGACCCCTACCTCCTCCCTCACAACTAACAACATGGGAGGAGCAAGCATTGACAATCATGCATCCGGGGGGCCTGGTAGGAGTAGGAGGAGAACTGGACTCTGGTAAGTCAACTCTATACTACTATCACCCCCCTACCTGCATGCCATCACAAACCCCCACCCTTACCCTCACTCCCGTCACTCCACCACCTCACACACACCCCACCATCACAACCCACCCCTCCCAATACCAAGCCCTGCATGTAACACCAATGCACGGACCCCCATCACAGACCTGCATGGAGACCCATTACTAAAGCATGCACACTAGAGAGAATCACCTAGCCCACCAAATAACTACTCACACAAGGCAAAGCTGCCAGGGCAATAACAACCATAGAGGGCAACACACCCATGCACAAGATGTCACACGCAGAAACAATATCACTGCATTTACATCCCCACAGGTCCCCCACCCAATGTCACCGGAGAGGAGGTACCAGCAACGTCCAGTCCCCACCCCCCAGAAGAGTCCCACAGTGATGACAGCAGCTCTGGATGCCTGGATCTGGATGACCAACCTGGCCGATCAGGGACCTCTGGACATTTGGTTACCCAGGCACAGTCCCAAACCACCAGAGAGCCTCCCCCTCAGGAACCACCAGCACAGTACCCACCCAGCGGGCCCATACGTCTGTCCCCAGGACACGTCAATCAACAGTGTTTCCACCACTAATGGGACCCAAGGAAACCCCACAAACACAGGACGATCAGGGACCTGGGGTCAGTGGCAGTGGGCACACAGTTCAGGGGACAGAGGCACAGGATAGTAGGGGAGCTGGGAGGACTGCTCTGCGACAGGGGCAGGACAAGCCCAGGGAACCGACTCTCCTGGAGGCACTCACCAAGATCCTGGGAGCATACCACCATTCCCAGGAGACGATGGGCCAGATACTGGACAGGTTGCAGGAGACCCAGCGGCTGCAGGAGGGACAGTACCTGGGGATCAGGAAGGACTTAAAGGGCATCAACACCACCCTGGTCACCATTGCAGGGGTGCTGGCAGACATGGCCATCACCATGAGGGAGGCAGTGGCATACCACCGGGCCTCTAACACTAACCAAACCGATGAACAGCCTTCCACCTTCGCAGCCGTTAGTGGACAGGAGGCCCCACCACAGGACCGACAGTCCGCCAGCCCCCCCCCCATGCAGAAGGAGAACCACCCCGCAAACGGTCCCTGCGATCCAGGCAGAAGCCAGAGACTATTGCCAAGACCCCAGCCAGGAAAAAAGATTCTCTTGATTATCACCCTTGTGTCCCACCCTGTCGTCCTGTCCACCTTGAACTGCCATTGCTCCACTTCCTATGCTCCCCTGGACAATGCACCTATGATCCACATAGACTGGACTCTATCCTGGACATTCCTCCACCATCACCCCAGCCCATTGAACATCCCCCTCTACTTATTGGCACTTAAATAAACACCATTTTAATAAATACACATATGGAGTCTATCAAATGATTGAACTATGTATTTGTTTAACAAGCTTTAAATACTGCAATACAACTGTACAGTAATGTATACATAGGAATGACCTGTAGTTGGCTGCAGTCAACACACCAGGAGCGATAGTGGGGCACAAATATCTGGAAATAGATATGCCAAAGGGTACAGTAAGTGGCCATAGAAGTGGGAAAATCAGCCTGCCAGTGACAATGTCAAACACAAAACTGTCAATGAAAAGTGAAGTTACAGTGTCTTACATGTGTGTCATTGGAAGTATTGTCATATTATTGCACTTCTGTTGTCCTCATCCTCATCCTCTGCCTCCTCATCTTCACTGTCCAGAGGGTCCACTGCTGCCACACGACCATCTCCAGCCTCATACTCCTGCAGAAAAGACACCTGGAGACTTCAGGCAAGGTTGTGCAACATACAGCATGCCACGATGATCTGGCAGACTTTCTTGGTTGAGTAGTACAGGGATCTACCTGTTAGATGGAGGCAACAAAACCTGGCCTTCAGGAGGCCGAATGTCCTCTCTATAATTCTTCTTGTTCGCCATGTACCTCATTGTAACGTTCCTCTGCCCCTGTCCTGGCATTCCTCACAGGGGCCAGTAGCCATGAGAGGTTGGGGTAAACAGAGTCACCTGCAAATATCGAGGAACAACAGTTAGACACACACTAACCCTTAGGGCCCATACCATACCCATAAACCAACACCTACTAGGGGGGAACCAGGGCTCACCTATTAGCCGCAGCCGGTGCCTCTTGAGTTGAGCCATCACATATGGTATGCTGCTATTCCTCAGGATAAAGGCATCATGCACAGACCCAGGACACTTTGCATTGACATGGGAGATGTACTGGTGTCCCAGGCACACTATCTGGACATTCATGGAGTGAAAGCTCTTTCAATTTCTGAACACCTCTTAATTTCTCCCTGTGGGTGGGGAATGCAATATGTGTACCATCAATAGCCCCAATAATGTTGAGGATATGAAACCATTGCATAGAAATCAGCTTTCACTGTGGCCAAATCCTCCACCTGAGGGAAAATGATGTAGCTGTGCATGTGTTTAATCAGGGCAGACAACACTCTGGTCAGCACTATTGAGAACATTGTCTGAGACATTCCTGCTGCCAAGCCCACTGTCACTTGGAAGGAGCCAGTTGCCAGGAAATTTAGCACAGATAGGACTTGCACAAGAGTGGGGATCCCGGTGGGCTGACGGACAGCAGATATCAGGTCAGGCTCCAATTGGGCACACAGATATGTGATTGTGGCCCTGTCCAGTCTATAGGTGAGGATAATGTGCCTGTCCTCCATTGCTGCCAAGTCCACCAGGGGCCTGTACACGGGGGATGTCTCCATCTCTTATTCATCCACAGTGGTTGCAATCTAGGGGGCAAAACGGTGAGCAGCTGGTCAGTATTCCATATTTACGAACACTACACTGCATTGCATATTGTGATTGTAACAGTATATTGTTGGATAGGCCCAAATGGTGCCTATGTGTACTGTGACGCAGTTAGGTGCCATGGCCTGCCTCCCCCCCTGAAATGGCGTCCGCCTGTCCTGTATGGAGGGACATGTAGAAATGAGGTAATTCCACTGACGTTGTGCGCCATTGTGGGAGGCGGTCGAGAACCACCGTGCAACTCCTCATTGAATACCATTGGGCCCTATGGGTTACAGTGGCTAATGGTGATGTACGCCGGCGGTGACGGTATGCACCGCCGTGGACGTGATCACCATTTTCTCTCTGTTCACTCACTTGCTACCTGACCTCCAACAGGAGAGGACCTACACTGCAAGTGCTGCTGTGACCTGTGTCTGGAACCGACCATGGCTCGTGTCACTAGGAAAAGAGCCCCTGCCTTCACTGCTGCGGAGTTGGAGAGACTGAGGGATGAGGTCCTACCCCAGTACCGAATGCTGTATGGGCCTCCAGACCAACAGGTGAGTACACTGTGAGCACACTGCATGGGGCATGAATGCATGGAGTGCTGTATGTGAGGGCCTTGTTTGGGGGGGTTGGTGGAAGGGCCCGGGGCAGCGTGCTGCATGTATGGTGGGCAATGTCTGTGAGTAAGGGGATGTGAGGGCTATGGTGGGCCAAGAGTGTAACAGGCAGGACGGTCTGACTGATACCTTTTCCTATGTGTATTTCTCTGCAGATCAGCGCCCATCAAAAAAAGGGTATATGGCGTGCCATCGCCAAGGACATGCGGACCCTGGGGGTCTTCAGTAGGCGGAGCACCCACTGTCGGAAACGGTGGGAGGACCTGAGACGCTGGGCATGAAAGATGGCGGTGGCCCAGCTGGGGATGGCCTCCCAACGAGGAAGGGGTACCCATTGAACCCTGACCCCCGTGATGGCACGCATATTGGCGGTGGCCTACCCGGAGCTGGATGTGCGTGTGGGAGCATCACACCAGCCACAAGGGGGTAAGTACAGTGCCCCAATATACTACGTGCGCGTGGTGTGGTGGCATCCGGGTGCGGGATGTAGGCCTGTGGGTGCCCCTAGGCCAGGCTGGACATTGCAGGGCAGGTCCCATGCTGGGCAGGGTCTGATGTAAACCTCCTCCAACCAAGGTAGTAGGTATCCACTACAGGGTAGGGGTCTGTGGGTCTCAGGGATGCTGCAATTGCCGTTAGGTATCCTTGTACATGGGCTCTTGACTAGCAATGTGACTGTTAGTGCATTGCCCAGTGCGTAGGGCTGTTCCCTGTGTGTGTGTGTCGTGTACGCCTACGGTGGTGTTGATGCCGCCATTGTCCAAGGGTATCCTTTGTCTCTCCCCCCTTTTTGATTTGTCACCCTGTCCTTATGTGCATTAGCATCATCTGGCAGAGGAGCAGAAGCACCGGTGACGGGTAGAGCTGCATCCCACAGGGCCCAGGAGGCCGAATCCACCGACGGTGAGGCCACCAGTGTGACGGAGGGCAAGGTGAGTACCATGGCGGAGACTGGAGGGGACAGTTCTGACAGTGATACCTCCTGTGATGGAAGCTCCCTGGTGGTGGCGGACTCCTCTGTGCCCACCCCAACTACAGGTACAGCCACAACCCCCGTACCAGCACCACCCTCCCAGCAGCCCCTCAGTGTGTTTCCCGTGCCCGGTCACACAGGAGGGTGGGTATCTCCTTCGTCCCAGGCACCTCAGGCCCTGCCCCAGTTAGCCCCGCTGCCCTGAGCGAGGAGGTTATTGACCTCCTGTGATCCATCTCTGTTGGGCAGTCAACCATTGTGAATGCCATCCAGGGGCTGGCAACCCATTTGCAACAAACAAATGCATTCCTGGAGGGCATTCACTCTGGCATGGGGGCCCAACAGAGATCAATCCAGGCTCTGTCCTCCTCCCTGATGGCAGCCATTGTCCCTGTTTCTTGCCTCCCCCCTCCAACACTCCTCTACCCAATCCCATTCCCCTCAACCCCAACCTATCCCAAGCACACAGGCAGACCAGCATGCACACAAGACAACACACAGGAGTGGTTCAGGCAAACACAAGCACCACACATCATCCCACAGGCACTCACACAAACACCATCCAGATGCAGACATACCAACATCCACTGCCTCCACTCTCTCCCCCTCATACACCTCCTCGTCCACCTCCCTCCCAGTTGCATCTACACTTACACCTGCATGCACTACATCCTCATCCTCATCCACTCCCACCATCAGCATCACACCTATCACTACATGCCCCTCACTGGCAGTTACCACCCCAACATCCATGCACACGTCCCCTGTGTCCTGTCCCACTGTGTCTGTGCCCCCTCCTCCCAAAGTACACAAATGCAAGCACTCAGGCACGCGACAACCATCCACCTCACAACAGCATCCAGCCCATGCACCTGCACCCAAACACAGCAGACAGACAACTCCTAAAACCACTTCTTCTTCCTCCACACCCAAACCTTCACCTTCTTCCTGTCCCAATGTCCCTAAGAAGCTTGTCCTCTCCTCTGTTGACCTCTTCCCTACCACTCCCCCGTCCTTCACGTTGGGCCAGGGTGGTCAGAACCCAGGCGAGCACCTCAGCCACCCAGTCCACGGCCATAGTAGTGTCGACAGCTACTGCAGGTGGGAGAGGATCCCAGGCACCAGGCAGCAATACTGAAAGGGTGTGTGCAGCAGGTGCTTCATGGAAGGGCAAGGAGGCACCACCAGCTGCGACAGGGAAGGGCAAGGAGGCACCACCAGCTGCGACAGGGAAGGGCATGGAGGCACCACCAGCAGTGTCTACGAAGGGCAAGCAGGCACCAACCAGCTGCGACAGAGAAGGGCAAGGAGGCACCACCAACAAAGTCTAGGAAGGGCAAGGAGGCACCATCAGCTGCGACAGTGAAGGGCAAGGAGCAATCCCCGGCTGCTGACAGGAAGGGCAAGGGGCCTGCACCAGCAGGCAGCAAGGACAGGAGGCCTGGCACTAGGACTTATTTGGAGCCCCCACCACCAACCATGGTGGTTCAGCCGTCCGAGGCTGCAAGGGAAGGGCTGGAGCCTCCCCCCACCACTGCCAGCACTGCCAGAAGCACCGCCGCCAGCACTGCCACCAGCACCACTGCCAGCAGCACCAGTGGGCAGCCGTCTGAGGCTGCAGGGCATGGGCTGGAGCCTCCCCCCACCACTGCCAGCACCAGCAACACTGCCAGCAGCAGAAGCCGCAGTGGGCAGCCGTCCAAGGCTGCAGGGGATGGGCTGGAGCCTTCCCCCACCACTGCCAGCACTGCCACCAGCACCACTGCCAGCAGCAGCAGCCCCAGTGGGCAGCCGTCTGAGGCTGCAGAGGATGGGCTGGAGCCTCCCCCCACCACTGCCAGCACCGCCACCAGCACCAAACCCAGTACCACTGCCAGCAGCAGCAGCCCCAGTGGGCAGCCAACCGAGGCTGCAGGGGATGAGCTGGAGCCTCCCCCACCACTGCCAGCACTGCCACCAGCACCACTGCCAGCAGTAGCCCCAGTGGGAAGCCGTCCGAGGCTGCAGGGGATGCTCTGGAGCCCCCCCACCACTGCCAGCACTGCCAAATTTGGGCTGATGTTTGGCATAAGGGTCAGGACAGATGTTTCTGTTGCAAATATAAGGGATTCCATGCACTTTTCATGGCTGAAATGTAAACATAATTGCTGAAACAATATCAATACTAATTATCATGCCACTGGTTAAATGTTTTGAAGCCTACTCACAAGCTGCATTTTGTAGTACATTTAGTAGTACCACAGTAGTACTACTACTAAAGTATTGTAAAATGCTATTCTCAAACCTACAAGTGTAAATCACCCTTACTTCTCCTACCTTTCTATGGGGAGATCTTCGCAGATACACATTTACTTCTTAGTAGTAAATGTGGGAAGAACCAGGGAGAGTGGTTTAGGAATGGGGTGCAGTTACTACAAAATAGGTGGGGTTTAAGGAGGGGGTTTAAAGAAGAGTTAGGGAGAGATTTTGAGAGAGACAGTCACCCACCCATAAAAGTAAGTCCATTCCTATTCACAAATTCCATTTCTAAATTGACTACAGCCAAAATGAACCCAAAACATCAGTAAACGTACTTGAGGTCAGAGCTCGAGTAAGTTCAGCGCTGCACATGGCCAACACACGACCAACGACTGGTATGAAACACACTCCCTTAGCAAAATAATAGAGATAGGGGATAATTTAATTAAATTAATCAAAATAATGGAAAACATAAATTAAAGCCCTCATTACAACCCAGGCGGTCGGTGATAAAGCGGTGGTAATACTGCCAACAGGCCGGCGGTAACCAAAATAGAATTATGACCATGGCGGAAACCGCTCAGACAGACAGCCACTTTAACACGCCAACCTCCACGGTGGAATCAACAAGCACCACGGCGGTAACCACCAACAGCCAGGCGGAAGACAATGTACCGCCCACACTATTACGACTGGCCTATCCTTTTCCGGGGCGGTACCAACGGCATCAAAAGCATAGCAGAAACACTGCACAGAAGTCAAAGGACTCACCTCTGGAGACTCAGGGAACAACCACAACGCCATGGAGCCCGAGCTGGACATATTTCCGATGCTTGTCTACCTTCTGCTGCATTATGAACATCAACTCCAGTGAAGACAACCACGGTGATTACTGCTACCTAGCACACAAGGGAGGGGGGAGGAAAAAGAGAGTGACACATACACGCAACACGCAACACCCCCACCCCCAACACCACACACCCCTTACTCCTCAGGGGTATTGCAAGGACAAAATGATGTGAAGAAAGTGAGTGTAATACGATAAAATAACATGAATAAGTGCATCAAAATGCAAACGTGGAGGCGGCCTGGTGCCCAGAGTGCTTCATCCTGCCAAGGACTGAGGTAGTGGATGTATCTCTCCACTGGTTCTGGAGGGGGCATGGTGCCCAGAGTGCTTCATCGTGCCAAGAACTGAGGTAGTGGATGTATCTCTCCACTGGTTCTGGAGGGGGCATGGTGCCCAGAGTGCTCCACGTGCAGTGTGGCCAGCACAATTCCCTCACATGGGTGTGAGTGCCACGAGATTTGCGAGGTTCAGGTAGCATGATACGCCATGGAGGCAGCGACATACCCAACACTGCTGCGGCTGCGCCTTCCACCTGCAGGTGTAAACAGTGATGGAAGAAATGCCTCATGGAAGCTGCCCAGGGTCCAGGAACTCTCCTCCAGCCTCAGGCGACTGACCACTGGGGATGATAGCCATGTCAGCGGTGGTGCCAGTGTCCGAGGACGCCGCAGGGCCGGTGGCGGTGCTTGCGGTGGTGTCTGTTGCGGCGGTGCTGGCGATGGTGCATGGGTCAGCACCTGCAGACGGACACAGCAGGACATTTCCTGCAGCCTCGCACGGCTGCCCACTGGGGAAGAAGCTGGGGATTGTCGCTGAGGCTGTAGACGTGCCGGGGGCAGTGCAGGTGGTCATACAGGCGGTCATGCAGGTGGCGGTGCAGGTGGCGGTTGTGGTGGCAGGGCAGCTAGGGGTGTTCGCTGCCGTACAGGTTGGTGTGGTCGTGGACAGAAAGTGTGACACTGGTCCCTCAGTCGGTGCCACCATGCCCTCTCCTGACCTGCTCTTCTGCTTTTGTCCCTTCCCCAGCTTTGATGGTGCCGCAGTTGTCTTGCCACTATCCCGTTTGGTTTTTGCTGAGCCCTTGGTGGCAGGTACATTCGGCTTCTCCCTCCGGGATGTGGGCACCTTTTTCACCTTGCCAGGTGGCGGAATGTCCTTGCCCTCACTACGTGGCACACTGGCAGCCCTGATGTGTGGTGCTTTCGATGACCCCGCAGTTGCTGGCACCACTGTGGCTGGGGATTTGGTGGCTGAGGTGCTGGGCTGGGACCTGGAAAGCCTGGCCCTAGGGGAAGGAAGGGGGGGAGGTGTAGGGAAAAGGTCAATGTTAGCCAGGAAGAGTTTTTTAGACACACTGGGACGGGAAGATGGAGGGGGTTTGGGAGTAGAGGTAGAGGTTGTGGTTGTAGGAGGTGTAAGTCTGTTGAATTTGGGTGAAGGTGCATGGGCCGGAGGCTGTTGTGACATGGATGGCTGTTGGGTGGGTGTGTGCCTGCGTTTGTGTACTTTGGGAGGAGGGCTCACTGACACACTGGGAGAGGACACTGGGGATGTGTGAATGGTAGTGGGTGTGGTGAGTGCACGTGAGCGGTGTGTGGTGATGGGCATGCTGGTGTTGGAGGTAGTGGCTGAGGATGTATTACATGCAGGTGTGAGTGGAGACGAGACAGGAAGGGAGGAGGAGGACGTGGAGGAGGGGGACACAGTGGAGGCAGTGGATGTTGCTTTGTCTGCATGGGGATGGTGCTTGTGTGAGTGCCTGTGGGATGTGTGGCGCTTATGTTTGCCATGTCCACTCTTGTGTGTTGATGAATGTGCATGCTGGTCTGATGATGTGCTTGGGATAGGCCGAGGTACAGGGGATTGGGTCTGGGTGGAGGAAGTTGGAGGGGGGAGGCTGGACACAGGGGCAATGGCTGCCATCAGTGCTGAGGCCAGAGCCTGAAATGTTCTCTGTTGGGCTGCCTGCCCAGAATGAATGGCCTCCAGGTATGCATTTGTTTGTTGCAAACGCCTCTCAACACCCTGGATGGCATTCACAATGGTAGATTGCCCAACTGTGAGGGATCTCAGGAGGTCAATAGCCTCCTCACTGAGGGCAGCAGGGCTGACTGGGGCAGGGCCTGAGGTGCCTGGGGCGAAGGAGATGCATACCCTCCTGGGTGAGCGGGCATGGGACACACGCTGAGGGGCTGCTGGGAGGGCGGTGCTGGTAGGGGGGGTGGCGGCTGTACCTGTTGATGCAGTGGGCACAGAGGTGCCCGCCACCGCAAGGGAGCTCCCATCAGAGGAGGAGTCGCTGTCACTGCTGTCTGCTCCTGTCCCCACCGTGGAGCTCCCCTTGTCCTCCATCCCACTGGTGGCTTCAGACTCCGTTGTTTCGCCCTCCAGGGCCAAGTGGGTTGCAACTCCTTCCTGCTCAGGTGCCAATGCTCCTCTGCCTTATGATGCTATTGCACACAAGAACAGGGAGACCACAAAAAGAGGGGGAAAGACAGAAGAAAGACATGTTCAGTGCATGCAACACCACTACCGTTGGCGGACACAACACACAGGGAGCAGCCCTCGCCACTAAGCCATGCACTAACAGTTCCTAGAAATTTCAGCTGACCATGGGGTACGAGGCCTAAGACCAATAGTTGGACACCTGAAAGTCACTGGAGCCTGACTAGGTGTAGATGGCTCTTACCACTGGTGGGGTTGGGGTGCCACATAGCCTGCCTCACAAGGGACCTTGCCTACCAACTTCTCCCTGGTCCAGGGGAACCCACTGCCCACCTCCCCGAACCAGACACCTCGTTATGTGCGCAGAGTCAGCTGAATGAGAGTGTACTCACCCTCTTGTGGCTGTTGTGATGCCATCAAGCACCCATCCAACTCCGGATTGGCCACCGCCAGGATCCAGAACATCAGGGTGGGTCATGGTGCGATAGGCACCCCTCCCACATTGGGAGGCCATCCACAGCTGGGCCTCTGTGTCTTCTTTTTCCAGCGGCGCAGGTCCTCCCATCTTTTACGGCAGTGGGTGCTCCGTCTGTGGTAGACCTCCAGGGTCCTGACGTCCTTGGCGATGGCACGCCAAATACCCTTCTACTGCTGGGCGCTGACCTAGAGGAATGGTACAGGGGGAAAGAAAATTACTTACCCGTACGGACCGTCATACTCAGTGCCCCCCAGTTCCCACCCTTGCCCTGATGCACATACACTCCCCATCCGCACATTCAGGCCTCAGCCCCCCCCCATGTATCTTCCATCCACACCACTCAAAACAGGCATTGCCCATGCAGCATGCTCAAAGTGTACTCACCTGTTTGTCTGGAGGACCGTACAGTTGCGTGTACTGGGGGAGGACCCCATCCACTAGTTTCTCCAACTCCTCCAAAGTGAAGGCAGGGGCCCTTTCCCCAGACACATGAGTCATCGTCACTTCCAGACTGAGGTCACAGCAGCACTTGCAGTGTGGGTACTCTCCTGTTGAAGGTCAGGTATCAAGTGAGTGAACAGACAGAAAATGGTGGTCATGTCCACAGCGGTGCGTATCGTCACCGTCGGCGTACATCGTCATTGGCTCCTGGCACCCATAGGGCCCAATGTTAACCAATGCAGAATTGCACCGCGGTCTTCGACCTCCCACCGTGACGGTGTACAACACCAGCGCAGTTAACTCATATACCCTTGTCCCACCTTACAGGTCAGGCAGCCGCCATTTTAGGAGGCCTCATGGGATGGATGTTAACTGCGTCACACCTATCTAGGCCGGGAATATAGACAGATACCGGCACATTGCAGATTAATAACGTTTCTGAAAATAAGACATTGTGATACCTCAGTGTTGGATGACTCTCTGCTCGCTGTTCTCCTCCATAGGGCACGTCCGCTGCGGCAGGTGATGAGATGGCGGCATCCTCCAGTGCACAGACCCCTGGTGGACCTGTCGATAATGGAAGAGAGACAAATCCTAGTCACATACACATTTGATCGTGAAACAATCCAGGAACTGTGTGCCCAGTTCGTGCCGGACCTGATGTCAGCTATTCGTCATCCCACAGGAATCCCCCCTCCAGTGCAGGTCTTGTCTGTACTCCATTTCCTTGCCAGTGGGTCTTTTCAAACAACAGTGGCCATGGCATCAGGGATGTCCCAGCTAATGTTCTCTAACGTGTTGTCCAGAGTCTTGTCCGCCCAGCTGAAACACATGCGCAGCTACATCGTTTTCCCTCAGGTGGAGGATTTGCCCACAGTGAAAGGTGACTTCTATGCCCTGGGACTTATCCCCAACATCATTGGTGCCATTGATGGTACACATGTGGCACTTGTACCCCCCGCAGAAATGAACAGGTGTACAGAAACCAGAAGGGCTACCATTCTATGAATGTGCAGATGGTGTGTTTGGCAGACCAGTACATCTCCCATGTGAATGCCAAGTATCTCGGCTCTGTGCATGACGCTTACATTTTGAGGAATAGCAGCATCCCTTATGTGATGGGCCAACTCCAGAGGCACCATGTGTGTCTAATAGGTGAGGCCAAGGTCCCAATACAGTTGACATAGGTGTCTGGGTATGGGGCTGTCCCTAAGGGTTAGGGTTAGTGTGTGTCTAACAGTTGTCCCTCAACATTTGCAGGTGACTCTGGTTACCCCAACCTGTCATGGCTACTGACCCCAATGAGGAATCCCAGGACAAGGGCAGAGGAACGCTACAATGAGGCACCTGGGCGAACTAGGAGGGTGATCGAATGCACCTTGGGCCTCCTGAAGGCCAGATTCCGGTGCCTCCATCTGACAGGTGATTCCCTCTACTACTCACCAAAGAAGGTGTGCCAGATAATCGTGGCCTGCGGTATGCAGCACAACCTGGCTTTTCGACGCCAGGTGCCTTTTCTGCAGTAGGATGGGCCAGATGGTGGTCTTGTGGCAGCTGTGGAGCCTGTGGAGCCTGAAGAAGAGGAGGCAGAAGAGGATATCGACAACCAAAACAACATCATCATGCAATACTTCCAGTGAGACACAGGTAAGAAGATGCCACTGCTTCCCACATCTCATTCTATTGTTGAAACTAGCTTAAGTGTGTCATTTTCATTTAGTGAATGGACCCTGACTTGTCACTTTGAATTTCCATTTCACAGATGTGGGTCCCACTTTGTGCCATCTGCTATGCTTACTGCTGGACTACAGCTGTGTTACATTGGTATGTGAACAAGTAAATTGACATTGCTATATTCCATAGTTATTGCAATAACACATTTGTGAAAGCACAGACTGACTCCAGATTGTTTTGTGATTGAAGTGTGTTTATTCCTGTGCTGATAAGTGGAGGGGGTTGTAAAATGGGCTGGGGTGATGGTGGAGGAATATCCATGGCAGAGTCCAGTCTATTTGTTTCACAGGTGCATTGTCCAAAGGGGCATAGGAAGTGGAGCACTGGCAGTTTAAGGATGGACAGGGTGACATAGTGGGACAGAAGGGTGACATTCAGGGGGGTCTCATTTCCTGGCAGGGGCCTTGGCAATGTTCTCTGTCTTGTTCCTGGATCTCAGGGACCGTTTGCAGGGTGGTTCTGCATCTGCAGGGGGTGGGGTGCTGGTGTCCTGTTGCTCCTGTGGCGGTGCCTCCTGTCCACTAGAGCCGGGCGGAGGTGGAGGGCTGTTCATCGTCCAGGCTTGTTGTGCAACTGTGTCCTTCCTGGTGTTGAGAAGGTCTGCCAGCACCCCTGCAATGGTGACCAGGGTGTTGTTAATGGACTTCAAGTCCTCCCTGATCCCAAGGTAGTGTTCCTCCTGCAGCCACTGGGTCTCATGAAACTTGGCCAGTAGCATTGCCATCATCTCCTGGGAATGATGGTAAGCTCCCATGATGTTGGAGAGTGCCTCGTGGAGAGTGGGTTCCCTGGGCCTGTCCTCCCCCTGTCACACAGCAGTCCTCCCAGTTTCCCTGTTATCCTGTGCCTCTGTCCCCTGAACCGTGTCCCACTGCCACTGCCCCCAGGTCCCTGATTTTCTTGGGTTGATGGGTTTGCCTGGGTTCCCTGTAGTGGTGGACACACTGCTGATTGACGTGTCCTGGGGACAGAAGGATGGGCCCGCTGGGTGGGTGCTGTGCTGGTGTTTCCTAAGGGGGAGGCTCTGTGTTGGCTTGTGAGAGTGTCAGGGTAACCGACTGTCCCACCCTGGGTCCCAGATGAGCCAGGCTGGTCATCTTGATCCAGTTGTGCAGAGCTGCTGTCATCACTGTGGGCCTCTTCTGTGGGGGGACTGGATATATCTGGCACCTCCTGTCCGGTGACGTTGGGTAGGGGTCCTGTTGGGGTGTAAATGCATAATTATTGTATCTGTGTGTGCTATTGTGTGCAATGGGTGGTTGACCCTCTACTCCAGTGCTTGCATTATTGGCTTGGTCCTTGTGTGATTGGTGATTTTGGGGCATGAGTGAGTCTTTGTACTGGAAATGCTTGGGTGATGGGTGTCCATGCATTGGTGTTACATGCAGGGCTTGGTTTTGGGATGTGTGGGTTGTGTTAGAGGGGTATCTGTGGGTTGTTGTGGTGATGGGTGTGAGGGTAAGGGTTGGAGTTTGTGATGGCATGCAGGTGGGGGGATAAGGTAGTAAAGATTTGCCTTACCACAGTCCAGTCCTCCTGCTACTCCTGTGAGGCCCTCAGGATGCAGTATTGCCAAGACATGCTCCTCTGAGGTTGTTAGTTGTGGGGGAGGAAGTGGGGGTCCACTGCCAGTCCTCTGTACAGCAATCTGGTGTCTTGAGACCACGGAACGCACCTTCCCCTGTAGGTCGTTCCACCTCTTCCTGATGTCATCCCTAATTCTTGGATGCTGTCCCACTGCGTTGACCCTGTCGACAATTCTGCGCCATAGCTCCCTCTTTCTTGCAATGGAGGTCTGCTGCACCTGTGATCCGAATAGCTTTGGCTCTACCCGGAGGATTTCCTGCACCATGACCCTGAGCTCCTCTTCAGAAAACCTGGGGTGTCATTGAGGTGCCATGATGTGGTGTGGGTGATGTGTGAGGTGGTGTCTGTTGTGGTGTGTGAGGGGGTGTGTTGGTGTGTGTTGTTTGAGGTGCGTGGATGTTGTGTGAGTGATGGTGTTATGTGTCTGTGGATGCTGGTGTTGTTTTAGGTGGTGGCTCTCTCTGGCGTGCTTTCAAAATTCAGGCAGTAAGGGTTTGTGGGTGATGTGGTTGTGTGCTTTATATTGGATTGGGTGTGTGGGTGTGGTGTGTCTATGTGTATCAGGTGTGTGTATTTCAAATTGTCCAATGTGGTTGTGTTTTGTAAGTGTGTGTGTATTTTTGAGCGCAGCAGTGTATACCGCCAATGGATTACTGCGATTGAAAGACTGCAGGGTTGATTCGTGGGTCGTGATACTGTGGGCGTATTCCTGTTGGCGTGACGGTGTCGGTTTTGTTATCGCCAGTTTATCACTGACCTTTGGTGTGGTGGACTTGTGTGGGTGTCTGTATTGTGGTGGTTTCCGGGCTGTGGGTAGTAATACCTGTAGCGGAATTCCACGGCAGTAGCGGTAGGTTGGCGGTCTTCTGCACAGCGGTAAGCAGGATTTACTGCCAGTGCTGTAATGAGGGCCTAAGAGCCTGGGAGTATGGTTTGATCCATGGTTGACCATGGATTATCACGCGAAAAAAATATCCTCCTCCTGTTTTGGCATACTCAGACTTCTTAGAACATTTTTCAAAATACTTCAGTTCATTGCAAAGAGGCTCATCAACCAGCCCTTAAGAATGGCTGGATTATGGGAACGCCCTGTTTCTTGGTGCACCAAAATATGGTATGAAGAAATTGCAGGTGGTTCAGAACACTGCTGCCCGCCTTCTCTACAATCTACCCAGGCAGATCAGCTTTATAAACATTGCACTGGTTTCCTTTGGAGCAATGGATAAAATGTTATTCTTTAGGTTACATTCATAGAGTGCTATATGACAACAGCCCACCAATATTGCGAACCGTGGCTTCTTTTTACAAACCTACCAGACATCTTAGATCATCCTCGTTGGCCCTAGCTGTCATTCCCCCAATAAAAAAGGTCAAATGGGGAGGAAGATCAATATCGTATCTTGGAGCTAGAATGTGGAATTCATTACCACTGAATCTACGTCAAACCAGCCATGAAGTGTCGTTGTGGCAGCTATTTAAAACTTGGTTATTTTAGTTTGTTTCCCAAAGCTGTATATTCAAAGGTTTTTCCGTATAGCACTGGGAGGCCTTCGGGTAGCTATGCGCTCTATACATTTTCATAGCATAACATAACCTGTTTGAAGCCTCTTCCATAGAGCAACTGAATTTGGATACTCGCAGATGTCAGGATAGGAACAGAAACCAGGAGGTGCAAAGTAGCACCACTTGTGGTAGGAAGAGTTTTCAAACACTCCTCCTTGGAAGTTAGTCCAAAATATAGAGTTTCCATGTCCTGGAGTACCACAGAAGGGAGAGGGTAGGTAATATCAGAGCATTTGCTGTCTTGAGTCTAAACAAAATGACTATAATGTGATCCAAGCATATGGGATGATAATGCTTGCACTGCCTTTATGCTTGCTTCACACAAGGCATACCTATTTCCAGAAGATTTCAGCAGGTATAGAATCTAGATGCATCATGAAACTCAAAACATTAGACAGAATGTTCTCACTCATTCAACAGGGTGCAGATGAGCTGTAAAATTGGGTATTTGTACACTACAAAACATAATTTCCCTCTTAGTAACTATACAACAATAATTAACACACTACTCTAGAACTCTACACATCCATCCAACACAGCCCAGATATGCAATATAGTTGGGTGTCACCATGATCACAACTGCACTGTGCACAATGACACACCACCCTCCACCATTAATTAGAACACATTAAAATGGCGCTCAAACTTGTAGTTAGAATAGCCCAATAAGTAACTAACTGGCTATTCCTGCATTGAACAGCACTTATTAATGTAATCTACTTTGCACAGGAAACAAATCTAGGTTTGAATTACTGGACCTCAACTGATAATTATGTGGTCTTTCTCCTCTGCCATTCTGTATCCCATGCCGTGGAATACCAGTCATGAGATCAAATACCAATTTAATACTTGACTGTTAAGGTAGTGAGGTAGACTTGTCCTTCATATGTACCTGTAGTAAATTAGGTCCATCATGCAGTCATACAACTTCATACCCCTGCACTGGACAATCTCTATCCTTTCTCCAGCACTTAACTTTACTGGCTGGACAGGAAAACTGCAGGTTTCCTCTTGAACTTGATGGGGCAGTAGAGAAGATGAGTGTGACGTCTCTCTGCATATGTGGGAGCCCTCTTCACAGGCACTGCAAGATGCTGGGGTGCCTACGATTTCTCAGACAGAGCAATTGCTGCTCGAGTCCCACACCTCGTCTTTAGTGCCAGTTTTTCTTAGCCTGGATTGTTGCACATTTGGTCCCAAAGGAAGGCCCACCAGGTCATGGACTTCTTAGAATAAATAAATCCTACTATTAAGGGTGCCTTCAGCAATCTGAACAGAACTGACACTTTTCTTTGAGGACATCTCTGTCACCAATAATCTCTGTCCCCAATGGGCCAAATTAGATGGTGTTTGCTTCTATATTCTCCTTGTGGTAAGCTATAACCTCACGGAGTGCTCTTCTGAAGCCTCCTGAATCCAAACCTTCAGATGCCATTGGCACTGCTGCTTTCTTTCTTTGAAGCTCGTGGCTAATGGTTCCTGAACTTGTCCTGCTGACAAGTCCGAGTATAGTGCTGCATTTGGTTCTTCCTGGCTGCACAACCATACAGAGGTACTCACAAAGATGACCAGTCCACAGAAGACCAGGTTGACTGCTTCTATTCAGGGTCTCCAGCAAGTCCATATTCTAATGACCCTGAGTGGGAGACACTGAGCTAGGGCTGCTAGTTCTGGAGGTAGAGTCCAATAAAAGTATACAGAAAACATTGCTGAATTAATGTTAGTGTTTTCTTCAGTGTTACCACTATGCCTCCTTATGGCCAGTCCATGTGTGTGTGTGTGAGTGTTTGTCATTGTCCCCCATTTGGCTTTGTTCTCTATGAGATGTGGCCAAGGGGCATTTTATGTAGTCTATGTCCATAGGCTTCCATGTTTTTTTTATTCTCCATGCCTCTTTGTTCGCAGTGGTTGTTTGAGCAGGTGGCTGGTAGCCATTTTGTGCTTCCAGCCAGTGTGTCTATGCCATATGCTTGCATGTGTTCTTTGTTCTCTTTGCTGTTGTTGTATGACCATGTGGTTGGCAGCCATTTGGTGGATGCAGCCAGTGTGCCTTTGCCATAGGCTTGCATGTGTTCTTTGTTCGCCATGCCTCCTTGCTCCTTGTTGTTGATGTTTGATCATGTGGCTGTCAGCCATTTTGTGCCTCCAGCAAGAATGCCCTTGTCATAGGTATGCATGTGCTCTTTGTTTGCCATGCCTCCTTGCTTTCTGTTATTGTTTGACCATGTGGCTTGCGGCCATTTTGTCCATGCATCCAGCATGTCTTCGCCATAGGCTTGCATGGATTGATGTGATACCAGTTTAATATTGATATGCTTGGGGATCGTTGTAGTATATGTATTCTAAAATAATATGACTCAGATGAACGTATTTATTTATTTTTTTTCAATTTATTTAATACTGCTTTTTGCATTGCTCAATCCATCCATTGCACCATCTATTCTTCTATCCATCCATCAACCATAGATGCACAGCATTCAGTTTCTTTAGGTGTATAATAATTCAGATCTGTCCTGGACACCCTGGCTGTGGTGCACTCCAGACATATCAGCAACAAAATTCATTTTTTGTTAATGATTATTCCATTTCCTCTGGACTACCTTGCTGCCATAGATTTTCTAAGGAGTATTCCATTAAGCCATGCACCTCTCTCTGACTACCACAGGTGTCTCCTTTAAAACAGATGGAGATAAAGCAAAGAGCTATATCTGCAAGTTGTGTTGTCTGATTTGAAATTACATTTTATGATGTGTTGGTGTGGTTTGACTTTACAATGTTTGATTAAATTGGTATTTATTACATAAGTAACCAACTGCACTGATATTGCATTTGTCTGTGCTATTTCAACCAGCAACAATGCCACATTTCACTAACTACATGTATTTCTTGCTTGGTTGCTTTTAGGTGCACAAAAGAAGAGATGTCACCTGAAGTATTGCCGAAGAGAAGGTTTGGACAGATATTTTTCAGTCTTCCAGTCACTTTCGCTTTTGCAGCTTAGTGCCACTGCCAACTGAGCTTTAACATGGCCCCAAAGAAAAATGCGCCCAGGAAAGTGATCAGTGAAAAGAAGGAGCTTTCCATCTGTGGTTTGCCGACCTCAACCTTTTTAGGGTGGCGTGTGTCTGCCACACCAGCCTCCATGGAGGAACCTGGGAGCACCATTCCTGCATCAACCACACCACCCCAACCTAAGCCCAAGGCTATGTCTGTCAGTGAGGCAGCCACTGCAATCATGGATACCGACGAGCACTGATGTTAAATTGGATTTGTCCCTTTCGCAAAGTGGTACCCAATTGTTTCAGAAAACATAGCAAAGTGGTCAGCAGCCACAGCCAGCAATAGTAGATCTTCGTGAAGTTTGAGCAGAAGAGGAGGCTGAACTTCCTGCTAAGCAAGAACCTCTTCTTTTAGAATCAATGGCTCCCAGATCTCCAGCAAGAAAAAGGAAGGCTACTACTCCACTATCTTCTCCAAGCAAGATGAGGATGATAGGGACATGAGAACCCCGGCAGAGTCCGAGAGATGCCAGCGGAGGCAAAGGAAAAGAAAAGTTCCGGAAAGCCTAAGAATCATGGAAGGGAATGAAGAGGAGGAGGAAGATGATGATGAGTCAGTCATTGTGAAAGTTGGCACAGACTAATCCCACATTACTGTCCAACCTGGTCCAAGGGATGTGGCACAGACAGCACTGCCAGCTCCCATATTTGTAAGGCCCCAGCTGAGACCTGCACCAACCCCTACCTCGTAGAAGTATGCACTGCAAAGAGACAATCGACATAACCACCTACCTCCTGTTCTTCTTCAGGCAGTGGCAGGGGCCCAGTAAGAAAGTACTTCTCCCCAGTTTGGGACTTTTTTATGATTATAATACAGGAGGAGAACATTGCAATATGCTCCATTTGCCACGCAAGAGCTTGCTGAAGTAAGTCTAGTTCACATTTTTGTATTGGAGGCCGGATGACCCATGTGACAAGACATCACGCAACCCAGTGGGAGAAGCACCTTTAAAAAATTGCTGAACTTGGTCATGGTGATCCAGTTGAGGAGAGCCGGGAAACATCAGCTACAAACAGTCAAATCATGGTGAGGGTGACCGCCTCATGTAAAGGAGCCCTGTCCCCGAAAGTTCACTAGAATCATCCACCTCAGCGACTTCAGACAGGTACAGGAAGACCCAGAGTCAGAATGGATACACCAACGCATACAGTGAATGCACCACTATGCACGTTAAGTCTACCACCACCTGCTTCTCGAAAGTCGCCTGCATCTGTGGCCCAGGAAAAGAAGAAAATGCAGGCTACTATTACAGACATGTTTAGGCAGGAGATGCTTACGACTGAAACCACCCAAAAGCATGTTTGCACAATGGCAAAAATATTAGCACTGGATGTCCTCCCTTTTTCTTTTGTCGTAGGGGTGGGGTTCTTAGAATTTGTGGCAGCTTTCCAGCCAAAATGGAAGGTTCCAAGTCAGACCTATTTTGCCGGAGTTGCTATTCCAGCACTGCACCACAATGTGCTGCAATTGTTTGGAGAAGCTTTGCATCAAAGTGATGTCCACACTATCTACCTTACAACAGACATGCGGACCAGTTGCAGGCTACTGATTATATGTGCATCAGTTGACACTGGAACTAATATCACAGCATAGCAGACAGTGGCTTTTTCAGGGTCCTGTGTTTGGCACACTGCATCAACCTGGTTGTGCAAGGCTTTTTAAAAAAAGAAGACATAGTCAGCAATATGCTGACCACCTGTAGATGAATCTACACTCATTTCAGCCATTCTTTTAAAGCCCGGAAGACGTTGAAAATTATTCAAGGTGCCAACAGAGTACCAGTTAAAGCCCTGATACAGGAGGAGCCAACACATTGGAAATCAATCTATTATATGTTATAACATCTGTTTGAGCAGTACTGACAAATCAATGACTATGTCATTCAAAGAGGAGGATATACAATTGGGAAAGCTATGACCATGGATGCGGGCAAATGGGGCCTAGTCAAATGCCTGCCACAGATGCTGCTCCCTTTTAAGGTTTTCACATGGGAAGTTAGCAAGACAGACAGTATGATGGGCCAGGCTATCCTGTTGTTGTATCTGCTATGGGGCAGCTAAAGAAGGTGTCTGAAAGGTTCCCACTTGGAGGTGTGAACAAAAACTCAGAAGAGCATGCCTTGGTTGAGATTCTAAGCTATTTCATGACTTGAGATACAAGGTTGAAAAGTGACATTATCTCTGTGCCACCCTTCTTGATCCAATCTACAAAAAAAATCTTCCCAATTTTATTCCTTTTTCTGAAGGGGATGTTTTAAAATACAAGAAGTGAATCGTTCAGCAAGCCAGAGAACTGGAAGAAGAATGGCTGGGACCTAGAGTACTACTCTGCAGTTCTGGGGGGCCCCCTTCAACTTCCAGAGAGGGCAGCCTTGTCTCACAACAGCCAATACCAGCAACAGCAGCATCAGAAGAATCAGACCCCAAAGGCATTGGCTTAGTTTCAAGTGGTAGGTCTTAAGCTCAGAGTAGAGTCAAAGGCAAAAGAGGTCGAGCAAGTGGTAACACCAATGACACTACAGATGATTTTCTGGGAGTATCTGGATGATCCAGAAAACCCAAAAGCAGTGGCAATAAAGTGTCTGGCTTGTCCTGTAGCCAGCCTGTCTGCTAAACGTGTGTTCAGTGTGGCTGGTGCAGTTGTTACAATGAGAAGGACCAGTCTGTCACCTCAAAGCATTGAGAGAATAACCGTGATCAAAATGAAACAGCATTTTATACCACATGACTACACCATTCACAAAACACCACAGGAGGAGGAAGAGGATAATTGGTCAGAATCAAGTGTGTTTGCTGACCAGCTTCTGGTTTTAAGGGTGAACTCTACTTCCTGGACTGAGTTTGCCAGTGCCTCATTAGAACTTTTTAATTATTTCTCGTTTAACTTTGTTCTTTCTTTGCAAAAAGAAATTGCTGGTGAAACATTATATTTGTATTGGATTTATGCTGCCCCACCATTTCTTAGTAACATATATGGCTGGTTTGGAGTTGGACCCGTGTGCAGTGAAGAAGCCCCCACATTCCCTTCATGATATAGAAGACAATGCCTGACTCTCTCACATGTCATTGCCTATCATTTCTTTACATCACCTGGCAGGGTTACCCCAAAAGAACATTGAATAAAAGACTGCCAGTGACAATGCCAAAGTGTTGCTACCATCAAAGAGAAGATAATATTTTGTATCAACCACCATGCTTGGATTGGAAGAGGTAATTGCTAACTATTGCACCAATGATACATTGAGTGACTGTGGGTGATGAATGGTGATGTATGTGGTGACTGACCATGCAGGAGAGAGTTTAACAAATTTGTAAACTTGATTTTGATGAATAGCAATGTTTGAGGGCTGATGGGTGATCATTTTTTCCTGAAAGGGATTGGGCCTTCAAACTTAGAGAAATTTACCTGCGGGGTCCACTTATTTTTTGTGGTTCCTCAGAGACCAGACCACTTACTTTAGTAAGCAATTAAAAATCTACACAAAATTACTCCATTTCCATGCCTCTCTTTGTTCATCAACAGCAGTGTACTACACAGGTCTAGCTCACTTGTTTTGGGACTGTTACTCAGAATCAGGAGGAAAAGGATGGAAAGGCTCACGGTGCACTATCTCAACAGCTAAATAGAAAAAGTTATCAGCTTCGAAGTGAAATCATGATGATGGTAAAGACTCTGAGGCCTAGTACTCACTCAGCTCTGTGGACTAGAGAGAGGTGCATTGAATTGAAGGCTTTTCTCGTAACTACACTTTGAGTGAAAAAATAAAAACAAATTACCACTAATAATAACTTAGAAGTAAAGCATTATGCACTGTGGAGCAAAAGTTGTTGTATTAAATTAATGGAGGCATGCTAGCCAGCGCTTCAGGTTTTTTCTGCTACTGTCAGCAGATGGGGAACCTGTTGTTGATACTTATCTATCCATCTTTAATTCCAATGGTCTTGCTCCTCTCTAAGGGCCAGATGTAGCAAACTTTTGCGAGTCGCAAATGGCCCGATTCGCAATTTGCGACTCCGCAAAAACGGAAATGGGATGCAAAAATCCCATTTCCGACTCGCAAAATGCGATGCGAGCCGTTACCGACTCGCAAAATTTGCGACCCCATTTTGCGACCCGCAAATAGGAAGTCGCAATTTGCGAGTCGCAAACCATATGCAATAGCAACTCGCAAATTGCGACTAGTCGCAAAAAGCCCATTTTGCACTTCCAATTTACCACAAACTCAGAGCAGGTGGCAACCATTACCAAAGTATAAAAGGAGACCCAGAAGGCATCTGGGTTACTCAAGATGGTGGAGGTATACCTGATAGCAGTGAAGAGGAGAGCCCACGCCGCACAGCAGAGGAGGAGGAGGAGCCAGAGACAGGAGAAGATATACAGAACAAGGCAGACACTTTTCCAGCAAACTGAGGAGGAAATCTATGATAAATATAGACTTAGCAGTGCAGCTATACTATATTTAATAGAATTACTCAAACCACAGCTAGAACGCCAGACTGTGCGCGGCTGCGCCATACCAACACATGTGCAAGTGCTATGCTCACTGCACCTCTTGGCCTCGGGTAGCTATCAGGGGGTCATTGCTGTGGCAGGTGGGGTATCCCAAAGTGCACTATCAAGGTTTCTTCAGGGCATTCCTAGACGCCTTAGTCACTCACATGTCCCGATACATATACCTACCCAGGAATGAGGCAGAAATCAACGCCACCAAGTTGGAATTTTACAGGATTGCCAACTTCCCCCATGTCATAGGGTGTGTAGACGGGACACATATACAAATATGCCCTCCTGCAATCCTGGAATATCTGTTCCGCAATAGGAAGTGTACTCACTCACTCAATATTCAGGTGGTATGTGACGCTCATTATATCATCACTGACATGGTTGCCAAATATCCAGGGAGTACTCATGACTCCTACATTTTTAGGCACAGTGGGATACACCAACGCCTGGAACGTGGGGAGTTTGGAGACGGATACCTCCTAGGTAGAGCTGAATACACCTTGAAGACATGCACACAGGTCAATGTGCAAACCACCCATGCCTTGCTAACATTGTACGTTTTGTGCCCAACAGGTGACAGTGCATATGCACTACGTCCATGGATACTGACTCCATACTTAACACCCAGCAATGATTGCGAGAGGCGATACAACAGTGCACATAAGAGGGCCAGGAACCTGATAGAACGTACCTTTGGACTGCTGAAAGCAAGGTTCAGATGCCTCCACCGAAGTGGAGGTGCCCTCCAGTATACCCCAATAACGGCTTTCAAAATAGTTGTTGCATGTGCTATCCTGCACAACATTGCCACCCGACGTGGGCTACCTCTCACCCCTGAAGACCCAGAATCTGAGGATGAAGAGCAAGAGCAACCACATCGCCATCATGGGGATAGGAGCATCGCAAATCAAGGCAGACTGAGACGGGAACACATTGCAAACCAATACTTTGGAAGGTACGTGCCAACTTTTACCATACTCACCAATGTAACAAACAAAGAGTCCATGTGTTAAGTGTAAAGAACAAGTGATTTAATTAGTGCAAATAACCAAACTATGTACAATGGGAACAGTTCAGGGGCTTCAATAGTCCACCTGGCATGGGACACATTGACATCATGTGCCCAAAACCAAAGGACAGTGTGGAGCTCATACCCTACGGCGGCCTCGGCCAGCCTGGCTGGTACTAGGGGGGGTCAGCAGTGCTCTGCCTTGTGCTTCCACTACGTAGCACCCTGGTGTCACTGGCAGAGACACTGCTGACTGTGGAGCCCTCCTCACTGTCCTGTGGCGTGTCGCCTGTGCCCCTGGCCACCTGCTGTGCCTCCATGAGGTCCATTGCATGGCTGAGACGGCCCAGTCCCCGTGCCACATCACCCGCAAAGTGGCCCATGTCCACTTGGAGGCTGACTGTGCACCTAGACAGCCCTGTTGTGTTGACAGCCAGCCTAACTATAGAAGAGGCCATCCTGTCCAGGCGTTGCAGCAGCTGGTGGTCCCTGCACGTGCACTGTCACTCTGCGTTAGCAGTCCTGCCACTAGTTGGCGCATAGACAGTGCAAGGTCACCCGTGTTGTTACCGATCACCTGCAACTCCGAATGTACCTGCTGCATACTGATGGCATGATTTCTTTCAAAGCGCTGCAACACCCCACTAATCCTCCTTAATTGTTGGTTTTGCAGGCGCTGACCCTGTAGCAGTTGGGCCTCTGTTGGTGAGGTGGAGGCATGCCCTGACTCTGCCTGCTGCTCTGCTGTTGATCTCCTACGTCGCCTGCGAAGCGGTGGAGGCCCTTTATTGTCTGCTGTGGCACTCTGGCTCGTACCTGGGGCAGGCTCACACACCACTGTTGCAACAGGTGTTTCCTGAGAGGGCAGGGTGTTGGTGGTGCAGGTAGCAGTGGTGGCTGGTCCTGTTGTCTCCTGTGTGTGCTGGCTGAACATTGGCCCCTGGCTGCTTGGGCTGGTGGGGGTGTCTTGTGGGAGACCTGTGGGACATAGGGAACACACTGTCAATGTCTACTATCTGTTATCAACTTCTTAATAAACTATTGCCTATGAACTGCCTACTGACTACATTGCCCATAATGCATCATTCTGGTGTTTGCTACTCTGAAATGGAGCTATCTTGGTTGTGCATGCCCCTGTGTACAAGGTGGGTGGGGGTATGGCATTAATGAGGGTACATGCATGTCACATGGTACTCACCGGTTGATGGTCCTGGCTCAGAGGTGTCCAGATCTCCCATTCCGCTGACAGCCTCAGGCTCTAGGGTCTCTTCTACCCTTTCCTCCAGGGGTGTGGGTGGTGGTACAGTCGATGGTCCCCCTCCTGTGCCTCTCATCTCCCAGAGCCGCTCTGCCACCCTCTCCTTTGTCCGGGAGCGAAGGTCATACTACCTTTTCTTCAGTTCTTCCACACTCCGGTGGCTGACCCCCAGGGAGTTTACCTTATCCTGGATCTCCTGCCAAATTATTTTCTTCTCTGTGTCTGGCACGGTGAGGGCTGCCCTGCCAAACAGCTCGTCATGGTGCTGACAGCACTCATCAGTAAGCACCTCCAATTCCTTTTCAGCAAACTTTAGCTTCCTTTTCCTAGGATTCTCAGCCATGGTTGCAGGAGCTCTGATTGTTAGCTGTGCTGAAGTTTAAATGGGTGTGGTCCTCCCTCCTCCTAGGTGTGTTTGAAAACTTCCTGGCTGTGATGTCATCATCATGTGTCAGGAAGTGTTTTCCAGAGTGTTCTGCAGTGTTTTCCAGAGTGTTCTGCAGCACCTGCTTCAATTTTCAGCTCAGTCGCAATTTGCGACACCCACTCGCACATTGCGAGTCCGTTTTTTGCACGGTCGCAAAAAGCGACCTCGCAAATAGCGGACTCGCTTTTTGCGGTGCGACTCCATGTGCGAGTCGCAAATTGTCCTCGCACTTTCTACCTGCATCGCAGTTAGCGACTCGCAAATTGCGAGTCGCAAATACTCGCAATTTGCGAGTCGCTATTTTTTAGCTACCTACATCTGGCCCTAAATGCCTTTCACTTTCTACCCTGACTCCAAAGAGGCAGATGAATATTAAATAAAAGTCACTGTCACACACATCACGTATAAAATGAGAATATTATTATCCTGTCTGCCCTAAGTAGATTGTGGGGAAATCGATGCACTGGGATAGATAGATTGTATTTGGCATGTTCGTCACAAACTATCCCTTACACCAAACTTGAAATGAAATCAGGCACTTAGCCCTACTTTACTCACTGGCCTCGCCTTCACCACAAATTATTTCCAACAAATTTGTTCGCTGGGCGGTAAGGAAAGGAAACTTGACTTACTCTATTGCAGGCTAAGGTGGAAGGATTAGGTGGGTAGGTAGAGCTTTTGCTATTGAATGCAGGGGTGACACTGATCATCGATTCATCATGTGCCTAAGCTTTTGCTTATTCACTCACTATAATAGAAATAAATGGAAAGGGAAAAATCTGAACAGTCATACAATAAATCTGTTATGGAAAACTATGAAATATATTTTGGAATTACTTCACATGTACATATAAATGTGGCACATCCAAGAATTGATTTTTAAATTTTGTGGTAGGCTAAACGTAGAAGAAACTTAGAAGAACTTAGCGAAGAATAAAGGAGTGAAGTACTAAAAGGTGACAGAGTGGGTGAAGGGAAGCACACCTTGTGTGTTCGATTTGCAGTGCATACAAAACTTTGTGAATGCAGCCTTAACTGAAGCATACACACATTGCACAGCCAACACTGCTGTCACAACGTGAACTATACTGCACCTCGGTCATGGGTGATGAAATGCCATGGGCAGGGAGGGGGTTGATGAATAATGATGGGTGGGATACATCTGCCTTGCTTAACAAAAACATTGAGTCACTGGATTAGAACAAAAATGTAAATGCCCCCGATTTTGAATCATAGCTTTGATAACCATAAAACAATGTAAGCGAAGTAGGTGAGCCGAATGCCCCTCTCCAGAAGAACTCTGTTGTTTATTCATCCAAGGAATTATTCAATCATTCTTTTACTCTTCCTAAATATATTCACCCATAACCACCATGATTTAAGAATTGCTTTCTCTCATCAAGTCTTTCACCACTTTCACCAGAATTTCCAATCCTTTATACATGAATACAGTATATATCCTTTCTTTCAATCATCCTTTTTACACCAATCCATCCATTAACCCAACACTCACCCACTCATCCTTACACCCACGCATCCTTTCCTTTCACTCATTTCACCCACCCTTTCTTTTAACCTTCCGTTCTTTTCCGTTTCCATCAAGCTATCATTTTTAGCATACATTATGTGAGTTTTTGCTGAGTTCCTGTCAGGAAAACTAATGCCAGTGTTGTTAAATTCTTCCCTCAGCAAAAACGATTCCCCTTTTCCTTGTACCCACATTGGTTGCAGCAGTGTCCTCACTCCCAGTAGATCTTCCAGAGGCTTCTCTAAGAACTAGCTTCTTCAGGTTTAACTGCCACTCAAGATGGTGGTCGCAAATCCTTGTGAGGTCAGCGCTCCAGTGTTTCTACCTCAGTCTCATGCTGAAGCTTCCCTTCAGCTGTTTCTCTCTGGGAGCCCTGCACTTCAACTGTCATCCTGAGGACAATGAGGTGCTTCGTTTCATAGAGAATTCTTCCAGTTTTGAGTAATTAATTATTTTTCTTGTTACGGTGTGCACACCAGCTACTTTTTCCCTTTTGAAGAAGCTGATTTTTTTCCTTCTTCCAACATCTGGCTATCGGCTTTCTGATGAGAATTTGTTTTGGCTGAACAGAACTTCAAGTAACTGCAGTAAGGAATCCTTTTGTATGATTTCCAAACTTGTCAATATATATATATATATATATATATATATATATGTACATGTGCATATATATTCAAGAACTCTTTGCTTTGCAGACTTGTCAGTCTTAGAGACAAACCTCAGTGTCTGTGATTGAGAAAACTGAACCTTGAGAAGGAGTTTTTGTTTCCTGTAAAAGACATTAGTAGTTTGCATATTTGTGAACTTTTGAACAGTTCTCCAGAGAACCTTGGAAACCTCTGACTCCTGGAGAAAAGAAGATATTAAGTTAACATTATTCTACTAGTCTCTCAAAAAGATCCAGGGTAGGAGAACAATAGAATTTGGTTAGTGTGAATGGCTGAACAGTTGAATGCACAGTAGGAATGTACTTATCTATGCTCTTATCACCCAACTTCAGGTCCTTCCTTTAAAGAAATCTCAAAAAGAAGAAAGGTGCAGGATTTCAGAGACACACACTGAATATCCTATATTCAAGTGGGAAACACAGGCTGGAACTGGATTTGGAGCTAATCTCTCTTTATCTATTCCCATTCCCCTTTCCCCCTAGCGGATGCAGGGTTCAGATAATTAGTTAAAGTCTGAGCATGCATCTGTTGGAGGGAGTTGGGTAAAAGGCATCTGCTCCTGTGGAAGTTTGATTTAATGGGTAACCTTCTGACAGTTTCAGATTCAAGAGGCCATAACTAACTCACTGCTGTAGCTGGTAAAGTGGGGGGTTCACAAGTCGCAAAGCCGTCCTTGTAGCTAGTGAGTATGATAGTAATTGTCAATAAACAAGTAATGTGACTCACCACTGCCCATCCCTGCTGCAGCTGCTACCCCTGCTTCTTCTGCTCCTACAGTGGTACAGGAGCCGGTGGCACTCAGTGTGGCTAGAAATTTTGTTTTACATTTCTTTTGATGTCAAATATGCCTCCGCTTAATTTTTTACATAAAAAAAATACAACTGCAATACATCACTACAGTTCGGTTACTACGGCAGTATCTTCCATCAAAAATATCACTCTGGGAATTTTGTTGATTCAAAATGTTAGAAAAGCCAGGCAATCAACCAACCAAAAACATTTCGTAATGGAGGGGCAGAGCTACAGACTATGATGATGGTGACTCTGAATCACTGAAATGCAATCAAGGGGTGGAACAATAATGGTCGATGAAAGATATATGGTATTAGCTAGCAAATGAATGGGACCTCATACTTTCCAGCCATGATGCACTGTCATGCGAACTGCTGGTACACTGTATAAAAGAATCACACAGCACAACACTGGAGGTTGGGGGGGCATGGTTTATGACCATGGTCACTCTCTTGTTAAATGTTAGAGCATAAGCAAGGAAAAAAAGCCTTCTCAACAAACAAACATGGTGAATATTATTTATAATACCAGCTTTCCTGGGCCTACAATCATCACAGTAGACAGTAGAGTACCAAAAATATGTTCTTAGTCTTATAGTACCACAAGATATATATGGGAGAGGGAAAGAATACCAATAAAGCAGAAGAAATCTACAGACTAGTACAGGCTGGAAAATGTCAGCTTCCATAAAAACATGAAATAAAGGAAAAAAGATAAAGCAGGAATAACAGGAATTAAACAAAAATTGAATAGGAGCTGCAAAAAAGGAGACAGTATAAAAAAGCAAAGCAAAATTAAAAGTAGTATAATAGTGGGCAGAGATAACAAATGGGGAAATATTAATAATAATTAAATAATAGGACTTACTGGGGTAAGCAGAGCCCTCTACATGGCACTGGTGGTCAGCACCCCCTCCTCCCTAGCTTTTCCCAGACCCCCCTCAGCACTGTCCCTCTTCCTGCCCTTGAGTGCTAATGTAGGAAATAAAGAAGATAAAAAAATAGATCAGTGGTATAATTAATCACCACAAATGTATTATATTAGGCAAATGCAGTAACATTGTACTTACCTAAATCAGATTGCCTATGGTACTAGTACTAGCTATTGTTGAGCTGGTTATACTAATCCTAAAATCCTATTCCAAATTTCCTTAACAAAAACTACATTTGGAACCTCACAAAAGATGGGAGGGGCACACCGTGGTGGTGCCGTCACCTGTAAGTTAGGTGACTGCTTCTGCCAGCAGTACGAGGGTGGGCTGGGAGTGCTGTTCCCCCGTTCACTGACCTGCTCTGCCATGCCTCGGTGGCTTGAAGAAAAGAAACAGAAGAAGGAAGAAAAGAATAACTAAGGAAGTAAAGGTAAAAATAAACAAAATTATAAAAAGTCACAAAAAGCACGCAAAAATGAAAAAATGCAAAAATACACAGACACAAAAACACACCCTAATGCAATAAATCAAAATGAGGGGCAGATTATTGAGGAAGGTGGAGGATTGAAAAGATTAGGGAGGCATACAAAAAGCAGGCCCAGCACCATGAACAGAGTAGGAAAACAAGATGGCCACGCCCATGAGAGCCGCGTGGTGTGTTCCCATGCAATTTTGAACATGAGAATGTACTCCTCATTGCGTTTGATGTAAAATATAATGCAAACAGGAGAGAAGGGAAACTCCGCCTGTCCGCAGAACTCTGCGTAGGACAGCAGAGTTTTTTTTAACCAGTTCATAGATTCAAGCATAGCACAACTCCGCAGACTCCACCCAGGCCTAGAAGTAAGGTATCCTCTGACTCCATACATCGAAGGTAGGAGAGGGAGAAATTATTTCCCATTGTGTTGTGTCAGATATACTCGGTGGAAAAATTTCTGCTGTTTGAACTGTAGTCATGTTGCAATTGATAAGCATCATGGGGTCGCCCTTGTATCTGTCCATTCTTCATCTGCCAAGACACTTATGTCTCGCTCCCATGCTGAGTGCAGTGTAACAAGTGAGTTAGGCATGCAGTACATTTATGACCAGTAGACTTGGGGGTTCTTATGTGCTTCCAACTCCCCTAGGAGTTTTTTGGCTTCTAGGGTTTCTTTTTCATTTAACCAATGCAAATGTGCATCATGGGATGGCACAGTTAAAGGTATTGATAAAAGTGACTGTGGTGTTGGTGAAATTCACCCAGGACAGTAGAATATGATTTCAAACGTAGCACCCTCCATAACACCACCCCGGGTTGATATACCTATTGAATCTCATTTAGAGAAGCCCACCAGTGCTGCCACTTAGGGCATTGCTGTTCCTACCCATAGTGGTGTCTGTGTGTGTGTTTTTATTTCCATTCTGTCATTGTCAGTGCATTCTTCTAGCTCCACAGCACCACCCTTATTGCTGGGGGGAGTTTCCTCTGTACAATAAATGCTGAATCTGCGTGTTTTGGAGCATCCATTTTTCCTACGCAAAGCAGAGTCTTCCTGGGTGTCATACCACCATTCATTAATAATTATTAGTTGGGAAGCTTTATAATAGGATTGAATGTCAACTGCTGCAATTCCCTCATCATATGTGGACTTAAAGCATTTAGGGCCAGATGTATCAAACGGTTTTACCCATTCTGTGTCTATTGGAAAATGTGATCGTACATATGGCCCTCAGCGACGGCTAGATGGGGGGGTCCCATTCCATAAAAAGTTGAGCAGTACAGATTGTACTATCTGAAAAAGGGCATGGTAGAGGGTATGGGTAACTTTGTAAGTTGTAAAGGAACCTGGGAGGGAAATCATTTTGAATATAACTGAGCACCCTATGAGGGACAGAGGGATGGATGACAAAGTTTTGAAATTGGCCATCACTGCATCCAAAAGCGGTTGAATGTTTGTCTCCACACTACAGAGAGGATGGGGTAATATATGCTCCCAAATATTTGTAGTTTTGTGTAGCCAATTTAGAGCTGGAGGCCCACCACAGGTCTTGAGGTTGGGGGGAACCAGTAGGAGGCTAGACTTGGCCATGTTGATGGAGAGGCCTGATGTCTCACCAAAGATTCAAGGAATTTGGAGCACTTGGGGATCAGAGGTTTCTGGCTTGGTTAAGAAAATCAGGGTGTCATTCACACATAGAATGTTTCTATCTATGCCCATCCACTCAAACTCCTCAACCTGCAATCAATATGAAGCCACTCTGGCAGGAGCTCTATGACTATCTCAAAGAGCAGCTGGCATAGGGGACATCCCTGAAGTGTGCCCTGCGAGATAATATAGGGTCCAGAGACTGACATGAGTGATCAGATCTGTGTGAAGGAATTTGACGTATTTTATAAACTTGGGTCCAAAGATGAGCCATTGGAGTAGCACAAATAAATACATCCCATCCATTGAGTCAAAAGCTTTTTCTATGTCTGCCAAACAAGAATGCTTCTGGGCCACCTAGCCAGTCAGTGAGGGCGAGCTTATTGTATACTCTACAATTGTTGTGTCCTGTGGCAGGCCTGGACTGAATCCCACTTAGTTGCGGTGGACCGGGATGGGTATGACTTTAAGCATGTGATTGGTCAGGGCTTTTGCCAAGATCTTGGCCTCCATGTTTAGAAAGGAGATCGAGTGGTAGAAGGAGTGTTGGTGTGGGGATCACTACTATCTCTGCTCTGCAGAAGTCTAGTGGGAACTGCTCTGATCACCCTTTTCAGGAGTACCACCAGGGGGTCTCATAGCTTGTTTTTAAATAATATACAGAATTCACTCAGGAGCAGTTTAGGGCCCAGCATCGTACCAGACATCAGGTCATTAATGACAATTGTTGATTCCTCTGGAGTGAGGTGTTCATCTAGCATTGCTTAATAAGTTGAGAACAGAGTTTTGAGGGGCAGGTCAAACACAAACCAGATGATCTGTGTGTCTGGTAAGTGGTTGCATGATGCACTACATCATCATCCCTGGAGATCCACAAGCTTCAGGAGTCTAGCAAGTATAGGATAGGGTGTTATGATGAATATTGAACCAGAGGCAGTGGTGTAGCTTGCTCGCTTTGTCTTCTCATTTATAGATGAGGGACTGTGAGGCAAGCATATAACCATAGTTTCATCGAGGAGCAGGTGCCTGCAACTGGGATTCATTGTCAAGCTTGTCTCTAATCAGCCCAGGGTGGAGACTACAGAAGAGGTACATCTCCATCATTTGGATTTACATTTCTAGGTCTTGGAGAATTTGCCATATTCAGTGTTTCTATCTAGTTAGGTAGCATATGATCTCCCCCAGTAGTAGTGCTGGTTTAAAAACCTCCCATAGCATGCCTGGAGTAATGGAATGTGTTTGCCCAGCAGGTGTGCTTCCTATAGGAACATGCTGTAAGCATGCAGCCTTTTGGTGGCTGGGAGGACCACTGTTCTTTTGACCTTGTCTAATAGGCCGTTAACAATCCAGGACAGCTAGACACGATCAAGTGGAGTTTGGCTTTCATAAGCCATCTTGGGTTGGGAGTTCAAGGGTCATAATGATCTGTGGTACAGTGTCTGTCGGGTGTAGTGGGTGTTCCGTCAACTGAAAGAAAAGCAGTAAACAATAACAGTAATTAAAACAATAACCATAATCCTACCAACCCTTCACCCTATGCACCTAGAACATGGAGTACCTATCTTGGAGCAAAACAGCCTCTTGTGCCAATGGGAAATTGTTGCTGCCATGGCCCAATGAATCTCACCCCTACTCAACTAATACATGTGTCAACCGGTCAGTGCCAAGGCTAAGACCCTGGCTGGCATGAGCGATCACAGTCCCGGGTGGGGGCCCTGCTGTTCTGTCTATTGCATCCCACCTTGTGTTGCCCCTAAAGCAATCAAACACCAAATAATTGTGTTTCTGTATGTAGACAACCTCAGCTGTCATCGGTGGAAAGAGCATGGCTCACAAGTTTCGCTCCACAGCAGTCTTGGGTATGAATCTTCATTAGGCACGTCAGACAGGTACCTCTGGAGGTGAGGAAGGCCTTGTATTCTCCATGTCTAGAAGTATTGAGTCCACCCCGATAAGTTCATCATGAGGACTATGCACTTTAATCGGGTTGTCGAGTTTCCTGTACCAGAAAAAGTGAGTGGTTCCTGTTGCTCCATCTGTTTTATGGGGAGGGATGGTGGTCATCTCCCCTAGAGAGGACTCATGGAGAGAAGGCGGGCATGCATTTGAGTCCGGCATCCTTGATTGGTCGCCTGGAATACTGTAACTGAATTATCAAAGAAGGTCTTGGTCTGGAAAATCACTTTGAGCTTGGTGGGTAACAATAGTATATATCTAATATCAAGACTATGCAGCTTCATTTTTGCTTCAATTAATGATTTGCGTTGATCCTCAGATTATTGTAATTTGGAAAAATCACTATATTGTGGGATTGTAAATGGAGCAAGTCCTGGGATTGAGCATGATGGAGTATGATGTCTCTGTCCAAGTAGTTGACTATGAACGCAAACATAAGGCTGGGATTTTTTGGGGATGTCCAGGCCTCTGGAGATGGAAAAAAATTGTGAGAGCTTATGTTGCATTTCAGACATTGAGTCTATCACAGTGGAAACCCTAGCCTCTGCCTTAATAATTCTGTCTATTGCCAATACAAGTCTTTCACACTAACATAACGTCGGAGCCCACTGCGCCATTCTTTGCCACAAGGGCGTCTTGTGTTTGGTTTATCCCTATTAGGATCATAGTGGTAACAATGCTGGCGAGGCTTGCATCCCCATCCTCTTCTGACAGAGCCAAAGGCTGACTTCACGGCAGCCTGGGTGATTTTGTCCAGCATGCTCTGATTGCCCTTGGGGGCATCTTGTCTTTTGTCATATTTTAGGCAGGAGTCTGCAGACCACCCTGTATCTTCTAAAGCTCATGCTCCACTTCCATTGGACCCACCAGTCCCCCACAGTGATCTGTGGGCCAACACAAGCAGTCCACCATCCACAAATGTTGTTCTGTGCTACAGTGGGCCCCCAAATGTCTGAACCCCAGATTTCGGGCAGGGCAGCGACAGATGGCGTTGCGAAATTACTCATTGCAGCAGACAGTCCAGGAGCTAGGTCCTACTCCAAGTAGACCTACCAGCCCCCATGGAGATTCACAGGGTGGCATGAGAAGTCTATCAGCTTGCCCTGGGTTTGTGGGGCTCAGTGAGCCCACAAGGGGACAATTTCTATAGGTTTTTCTTAGTTCCCGGCAGAATAGGTAATGCCCATATCTATGGACTCTGTGATCAATGCCCTGGATGATGGATGATAGATTGCGGGCCTTATCATAGCTGGTCCTAGTTGCTCTCACCCTCAGACACCAGGCCCAGAGGCAAGAGGCCCCAGCATGTAGTCCCTGCCATGTTGGCCTCCACTTTAGTAGGTGGGTTGGGTGTATTATATTGTCAGGAGCACTACAGGGGGGAGCCAACCTGATTGGCTGCTGTCTCATCCACACCCCCAGGCAGTCCAGTTATGTGTCAGCAGCCCCTCGTCTGCCTTCACGATAGGCCCGAGGCATTGGGTTGTCCAGGGCTTAAACTGTATCCGTAACACACCCCGGCATCTCCAAATCCCTGTACTAGGGCCAGGCGTAACAGAATCAAGCAGCGTCCTCGTTCATGACTTGACGACCCTGGGAATGGGGGCCTGGATTGACTGCACTCCAAGCCGTCAATCAGATGCTTACTCTGCACTCATCTGAAGATGTGCAGGGCCAGGAAGGACTCTGCCGCAGCCTGCCAGGCCTTAACTCACCTTGATTTCTCTCTCTCGCGCGTGCTCACTTATCTTCTGGGCATCCCTGAAGCACTTGGGGCTCCACACTGATGTACCAGAGTCTCTTCCACTGTTCCTCCGCTGGGGAGAGGAAAGGCAGGATGGTGCCGGATTGGGGCTTACAGTGCGGAGTTATACTAGGCTGCAGCTAAGCCATGCCCCTATTTATTTTTTTATACACATATACCCTTGTTTGAACAATTTTTTAAAATCCTTTTTTGAGTATTTCTTAAGTAATCCTTTATTGTTTTTATAGTATTATTTATTATACACTTTGCACAAGTGTTTCATGAAGCTTTTATTGATATGTTTTACATTTTTTCTTCATTTTTTAAAACATTTTTTAAACATTTTCTATTTAAAGCCTGTGGTTTCCGTTAGGGAAATAGTATTTTTTTTGTTTCATTTAGCTGCAATTTTGTTTAATGCTGCCTAAACGTGTGCTGTCTTTTTTGGGTAATTTTCCATTAATTTTGCTGGAAGTGAGTCACAGACCTTTTTTAAGGTTTCTATAGGGTTTTGAGGGTAAGCAGGATGTAGGGAGTACTAGTAAATGGTAGTTATAATGTTGCTTTCTAGTTTTTGGGTAGTTTCTTTCCATTTCTTATTTTATTTTGTTTACTAGTGTTCTGTGTTAGGCCTAGTCAGAATTAGGTAAGAATGTATTGTTATTTTATAAAATGTTATATTATATGTGTTTTAATGGAATGTTTACATTACTTTTGACGATAGTGTTTTTTTGTAGGTGGGTATTGAATGTTTTTTACAAGTTCACAGATCTAAAATTTAGATATGGACCTTTGGATTTTGCATTTTTTCAAAGGAAATCATTTGAGTTTCAAGTAAACTAATATTTTTACTGATGGTTGTTGGTGCTTTTTGTAGAGCTTCTATGAATTTGTAGAGTGTAGGATGGGTTTTGCCTAGTGTAAATTGGAAGGTATTGTGTCATCCTTCTACTGCAATGTAATTTTTGACTTCTTGAGCCATGGTGCTGCCAAAGTCATTCCACCATGGTATTTGGAATTTGGGTTTTTGGGTTTGCATCTGTGCCTAGAGAAGTGCAGTCTGTCAACTCAAGAGTCTGCTAAAGTCATCCATTAGGAGACGCAGGGAGTGTTTCCTAACATTTTACACTGGCTTTGTGTCATAAAACGCAAACAAGCGCAAAAACTTTTTTTTAATGAATTAAGCAGCACAAAGCATTGTTTTGCATTACTTAGAATCAAGGGGGTGTTGCATGGGCAATCTGTGCAACTACCCACCCTTCTTGATGTGAAATTCTTTCCACCAAAAATGTGAGACAGGGCTTTGCATCTAAAAATATTGCATTTTTATAACTAGGGTCCTCATTATGACTTTGGTGGAAATTAGGCAAGTCCGCCATGTGAAATGCCTCCACCGTACCCCCAGTGGTGGTGGTACAGCGACCGCCGTATTATGAGTCACAAAGAAGAAGACGTCCAAACATAGCCACAAAACCAACACCAAAAGGCCATCCGACGAACAACGGCCACGCCGAGCCCATTCCGACTGCCCTATTACAAGTCATTTTCCAGCACAGTGGTACATGCACGCTGGTAAACCAACAGCAATCCGGACTTCCGCTGTAGAGAAACGCACCATCAATAGTAGCCAACACCCCATTGGACAGTTTGAACACCGCACACCTGAAACGCATACACACACCGCACACACCTGCTCACTGCACCATATAACACCCCCCAGCCCACACCAACATTCCTGTGCGATTACCACGACCAGCTACGAAGGACACCCCATACACAACAAACACCTGCACATTGCATACTTTGCACCACCACCCCCACATCACCAATCACCCCGCACTACACCATACCCGCACAGAACCCCCAATATGTCACGCCAGCAGCATCCACAGTTCACAGACAATGGGTTGTGGGTCATGGTGGACGAGATTGTCAGAGTTGAGCCACAACTGATGGGAGTTCATGTCCAGCAAACATCATTGGCCAGGAAAACTGAGTTATGGCAGAGGATCGTCAATTCAGTCGGCACTTATCCACGCACAAGGGTGCATATCAGGAAGAGGTGGAAGGACCTCAGGGTAAAGTCCATTCCATGATGCCCAGACACAGGATCGCCCTGAACAAGACTGGTGGCGGGTCCTTACCTCCACCCCTTGTCTTAACATCCTGGAGGAGAAGATCTTGGACATCATGCATCCAGAGAGACTTACTGGAATTGAAGGATGGCTCAACACTGGCAAAGCAACAATACCCCCACAGACAACAATCACTACTAACCAGAATGCCTACCCACCGCCCACCAATCCCCTATCCACCCAATCCAACACTACTGCAACCTCCCAATCACCCCACGCCCCTCACCTGCATACCACACCACCCCACTCTCACCATACCAACCCACTCCCCCCCAATGCACGGATAATGATCACAGTGTAAAGAACTACAACTTCCACAATGCATCACACCCCACACAGCTAAAATTCACTGCACCACTTCACAGTGGGACACCTGCATGGACAACCATATCACATTTTACACCTAGTGTTCACCACGATTGCCTCCCAACACATGGCAATGTCAGCAATGCCAACTACCATCCTCAACCCACAATGGCACAGTCCCCATAACCAAATTAATGTCTTCAGGAGGCAAATTAAGCCACTGCATACACTACACAATGGAAATGGCAACTACACATCCACACACAAACCCTCCCCCTTTCCATCCACAGGTAACCCTGCCACTGCCACCCAGAAGAGGATGTCAGGCTCAGACAGCTGTACCTGTGATGAAGACCCCAGTGGATGTCTGGATGGGGATGAGTTGTCTGGGCCATCTAGGGCGATTGGTCAGTCCACTCCCTGCAGACCCACCCTCGATGCAACGGACTCCCCATCCCATGTGGCTACAACTCCTCAGCCAGCCCCTCCTCCCCAAACCTGTGCCCCAGGGAGATCTCAATCAGAAGTGTGCCCCACAGTACAGGGGCCAGAGTCATGGGCACATACCCCAGACAATGAAGGGCCTGATGATACTGGGAGTGGGGACACTGTGCAAGGGCACAGGTACAGGGGGGCTAGTGGCAGTGGGTAGGAATCAGTGGCCCAATGGACAGGTCAGACACAACAACTGGCTGCCCAGGAGGCCATCACTCAAATCCTGGGTGCATACCACCCAAACCAGAACACCATGTGCCAGATCCTCGCCACTGTGAAGGAGAGCCAGAGGCTACAGTGTGAAAACCATCAGGAGGCGATGCAGGAGTGGCAGACCCACATTACCACCATGGCCTCCGTGGCAGGGGTACTGAAGGAACTCTCCACCATTTTGCGTGAGTCTATCTCCCACCAGAAGGCCCCTTCCATTACCCACATCACTTCTGAGCCCTCCGTGTCAACGGGAGCTAATGGAATGGAGGCCTTGCCACAGGACCTACAGGACACTAGCACCCTTAGCTCTGTAGCCGACGAGACCCCACGCAAGGGAGGACATCCAATCAGACATCCTGCCAGAACTGATGCCAAGACCAAGAACACTGCCTGGAAGTGACCCTCTCCTGAACATTCTTCCTTATGTGTCACTGAGGCACCCTATTGACTGTCCACTGTCATGTCTCAGTACTCCCATGGCCACCATACTGGACCTCGACTACCCACAGCTGGCCCAAAATACTCTGTTAAGCCCACCCGCCATGACCCCACTCGTCACCCCTTGAACTTGTACATCCAAAATATACACCATTGACTATAATTACTGCCTACGTCTTTATTGTCATGAGCACGATAGATACAGCCATCATGTGTGCAACAGTTAACCCATTGTCCTGGCAATGTAAGTGTGAGTGACAGAGGGGGAGCAATATGTAGCAAGGATCAAAGTGGAGCAGGAAGTGGCTGGGGAGATGGGTCAAGGGAGGCAACAAGTGAGACAGGCACCAGAGTGAACCACAACAATGTCCTGAAAGTAGAACAAGACACGGACATCAACACACATGCACTGTAGGTACAGAAAGCCAAGGTGGAGATGGCAAGTCAAGTCCACATACATAGGGCCATCACAAACTTACATTCCCAAGACATACCTCCCACATGGTCCCAACCTCACAGCAAACAGAGCCACACGTTAGGAAGTTCACACTGCCATGAACAGTAATGTTGCACCACCTCCCAATATCGAATCCCAGTACAGGATGCAATATAGATGAAACCACCAAGTGTAGCACACAGATTGCACTGGATCTGAGAGTTCAGGGAACAATGGGTCTGCACATAGATGTCACAGGTGCAGCAACACAACAGCAGGATGAGAATAGCACTCACCTGTGCACATGAACCACCAAACTCATTGACACATGAACCCCCCTAAACCACCCAGAGTCAGTTATTCAATATCTTCAGTTAACACAGACAGTAGGTGGTAACATGGCACAAGGCGGACAGTGGAACTGGACATATACCATACATATGATGTACCTGTATCTCAGTGGACGTATTGTATCAGCTCTTCTCTAGTGTGAACTGCTTCCTCATCATCTTCCTCATCATCTCTCTCCATGTCCCCTTCATCAGCCACCGGTACAGCTGCCTCCTCTGCATCCTGCAATAGGATGTGAGATCTCAGGGCCAGATTGTGTAGCATGCAGAAAGCAACAATAATCTGGCACACTTTCTGTGGTGTGTAGAGTAGGGCACCTCCGGAGATGTGCAGACACAGGAATCTGGCCTTCAGCTGGCCAATGGTTCACTCAATCACCAGTCTTGTACTACTGTGGGCCTCATTGTACCTGTTTTTTGCAGCTGTAGTAGAATGTCTCGCAGGTGTCAGCAGCCAAAGAAGGTTGGGCTAGCCAGAGTCACCTGTGTGCACAGAGGTTAGAGCCATGTCATGACCAGGAGACTGTAGTGCAGGTCGTGAAGAGTGTTCAGAGCAGAGGAGCACACTTATGTGAGGATACATACCAATCACACAGGCCCGGTCCCTCCGTAGTGGTGCCATCATGTGTGGGCCAGTGCTGTTCCACAGAATGTAGGAGTCATGCATAGACCCAGGAAACCTGGCCATCACTTTTGTGATATATTGGTCAGCCAGACACACCACTTGCACATTTGTGGAATAGAAGTTTTGACGGTTCCTTAACACTTGTTCGCACCTCCTGGGTGGCACTAGGGCAAAGTGGGTGCCATCTAAGGCCCCTTTCACTAGAAGGACATGTGGCAGATTGTACAAGGCAGCCTTCACAGTGGGCAAATCAGCACTATGTCTGAACCTGATGTAGCTGGCCAAATATTGTAGCAGGGCACATAGGACATCCTTCAGGATATTGATGAACATAGGTTGTGACACCCCTGCTGCCAAACCCACTGTCATCCGGAAGGACCCTGAGACAAGTAAGTGGAGAACTGACAAGACCTGTACTGTGGAAGGGATAGCATTTAGATGTTGAATGGCAAGCAATAGTTCTGGCTCCAATTGAGTCAACAGTTCCATGATGGTCTGATGGTTCAGACAATAGGTCTGTATGATGTATCATTCTTCCAGGGTGGCAAGGTCGACTAGGGGCCTGTACATGGTGCATTCCTCATTCTCAACATTCCACAGTACCTGCAAATGGGAGGGAGTAGAAATCATGATATGCAGCATTGACTGCTTATCAGCTATGCACAGGGCAAAACATGTCACCCATGATGCACATAAAATGCACCCTGAATACACATCGCACATGTAAAACGTCAGGCGCCTGGCCTGTATACACTGGACAGATTGAAGTGTGCTCATCCCACCGGCGTAACACGCCATGGCGGTAGGCAGTGTTAATCGCAGTACAACTCCTCATTGGTTAACATGGTTGCCTATCGGAGACAGGAGCCAATGGCGATTGCCACCGGCATTGACGGTGATGTCCGCAGTGGCCATGACCGCCATTTCATGTGCTCATGCTCGCTTGACTCCTGACAGGCGTGCACAGAAGACATTCACTGCAGGTGCTTCTGTGTTCTGACTCAGGTCGCTAAGATGCCATGTCCTGTGGGAGATAGGGACCCAGCTTTCACCCAGGAGGATCTGGAGAAGCTCACGGAGGGGGTCCTACCCCTGTATGGACAGTTGTATGGGGCACCAGAGCAGCAGGTGAGGCCAATTTGACTGTCCGCTCTTTGAGTGGTGCGAATGGGGATGGGGCCACAGGACGGGTCAATGTGACTGGAGAATGGACATGGGTGAGGAGTCTGAGCCTATGTGGATTGATGACGTGGGTGTGGTCGTGAGATGTGTCCTGTCCACTACTGTTCCTGTGATGCCACTGTACAATAATGTGTCTGTCAGACTGTGTCACCCATGCAGGTCAGTACCCATCAGAAGTAGGGGATATGGCGTGCCATCTCCAAACAAGTGCGGACCCTGTGGGTCCATGCCTCGCACAGCACCCACTCCAGAAAGAGGTGGGAGGATCTGAGATGCTGGGCCCTGAAGACTATGGAGGCCCAGTTGGGGCTATCCTCCCAACGTTGGAGCGGTGCCCTTCAGACGCCCACCTCCCTACTGGCCCGCATTTTGGCAGTGGCGAACCCTGAGGTGGATGGGTACTTGGGAGCAGCACAGCAGCCACGAGGGGGTGAGTACACACTATCACTTACGATGAGTGTTGCCATGGTAGCTCTGGGTGTGCACTACTGAGAAGCTGTGGCGTGGGTACTAGGTGGATTCATGTCCACTATGGGTATTGACCATCCGTGCAGGATTCGCATGATGGATGTGTGGCCATGCAGTCTGTGAATGGATGCACAGCGAGCTCCAATTTTGTATCTGTGTTGTCACCTACAACCAGAATGTGCTAGGCAGCACAAACCACCAGGATCATAGCATCTGTGGTATCAGTCCATTGTAATCAGTTGGTACCAACCACTGTGGCAGGGATGTCTGTTCAGCCCTCAATCTGCTTCCAGGTACTGTATGTGTAGTGAGGGAGGGTGGGCCAAGATGGTACTGTACTATTTGACAATGGCATGCCAACTAGCCATGCAGGATTCTGTTGGTTCTGTAGTCCAGGAATAGTGTGTCTCTATGGGTATGTGAAGAGTGCAGGTCCTAAGCAGGTGTGGCTGGTAAGCCTCTCATCATGTACACAATTATCAGGGTACCAGAGTCAGCGGTGTACATGTGTATTGCTGTGATTTTCCCCATGGTGTTCCATTGTTGTAGCATGTGTAGGTTAGGGCATGTCATAGAATGGCATCAGAAGATGTTGTAGGTACTCTGTGTGACTGTTGTGCTGGCATTGACCGATTGCACCCTCTCTTTCCTCCTCTATCTTTGTGTGGATCAGCATCATCTGGCAAAGGAGAAGGGGCAACGGCGAGTGGGGATGTTGCAGCCCATGGGACCCGGGAGACTGATACCAACGGAGGTGAGGGGACCAGTGGGACGGAGGGTGAGGGGAGTGCCATGGGTGGGGGCAGGATTGACCACTACATCTTCTCATTCCTCCTCTGATGGATGCTCCCTCATGGTGGTGGAGCCATCTGGGATCATCCGAGCACCGTCCTTGTCTGCCACTCCCCTTACCAGCACCGCCCTCTTTGTAGCTCCCCACCCAGTTGCCCGTGCCCGCTCACCCAGGAGAGTGGGCGTCTCCGTCACCACAGGCACCTCTGCCCCTGTCCCAGTCAGCCCTGCCCTGAGGGCAATGAGGAGGCTTTTGACCTCCTGAGGTCCATCTCTGGGGGGCAGACAGCCATCGTGAATTCCATCCAGGGACTGTTATCCCAGATGAAGCAGACCAATGTGTTCTGGAAGGCATTCACGGTGCCCTGGCTGGACTGCAGAGATTATTTCAGGCTCTGGCCTCTTCCTTGACGGCAGCCAATGTCCCTTCTTCTTCCATTCCCCCTCCAGCTACCTGTTCCCATACCCATCCAAGGCACACATACTGACCCACATGAATCCACATCAACAGACACAGTATGCAAGGACAGACACAAGTCCCAAAAATGCCACCACCACCATGCACACACACAACAATCAGATGCAGACATGCCTACATCCACTCCCTTCACCGACTCCTCCAACACCTCTCCCTGACAATCACACCACTCACACCTGCAGTCAGCTTCTCATCAGTCCCAGATCCTGCCACATGTGCCCTCACTTACACCGTCTCCACAATATCAGGCCCCATACATGTACCCCATATACCACATGCGCACACACCACGACAATAAACACCCCCACATGCAGCACTTCCACCCTACCTGCAGGCACCACCCCAACGTTCACTCAGACATCCGCCCTGCCATCTCCCTGCATCTCCTCCACCCCTCCCACTACACCTAAATGCCCACACTCAGCCACCCAACACTCACCCAACACACAGAAGGCACACACCCATGCACCTGCACACAAGGCACCTACCTCCATGTACACACCTCTCAACCATACCCACTCCCTCCACTCCTAAACATCCTTTCCACGACCTACCTTGTGCCCCTAAGAAACTTTTCCTGACCAAGTTTTCCCTGTGCCCCACCACTGGCCCAGTCCTTGTTCCCCGCATGTGCCCCGCTACCCTTCCCACAACCCTGCCTTCCACCTCCCAGGCCTTAACCGGTCGCCACCATGACCCTCCCTGCCTAAGACATCCAGCCCCAGCAAGGTCACAGTTACTCCTCCGACAGACAAGGCCAATCCCACTCCTCCAACTTTCATGGCCATGCCCAAAGCACCCCCCTCCTGGCAAAACCACTTCTGTCCAGGGGCAAGCCTAAAGATCCCCCTCCAGACCCAGCCTAAAGGACCCCCATCCAAGCTCAGCCCGAGAAACTCCCTCTCCAAGCCAAAACCCCACCTCACCCCTGAGATACCTGCATGCCCCTTTGATGCCCTGCCCTGTGGAGGCCAGCACTTTGCAGTCAGGAGTCAAGTTGGGGCCTCATACTGTGCCCTGTGTTGTTGGGGCACAATGGACTATTTTGGACTGCCCTTGGGGATCATTGTACATAGTTTTATTGTTTTTAAGTTATTTATTTTAAATGCACCACTGGTGTTGATGGAGACAACCTTGTCCTGGCTTTCCTTTCACATGAATGTGTCATAATTATGTGATTTTGCATGTGTGTGTGTGCGTGTGGCTTGCCGTGCTGTGTGTGTGTGTTGTGTGTGTGTACTAATGTCCTTCCCACCACTGTGCTAGGCTGGTGTACTTACGGTTATGTCTTGGTCTGCATCGTTGGTCCTGGAAGTCAGTGGCCAGCAGGAGCATTGGGAAGACTTGCAATTCATGTGCCATGGTGCCTAGGGACATGCCTGTGTTACTGAAGGTGAGTGTTCCCATTTACGTTGTTTGTTTCCACCATGCTTTTGTGGCAGTGAGACCGCCCCTTAAAATCCTGGCGGTGTGCTGCCTCATAATACGGAGGTGGGAAACTGCCTGACCGCCAGCCTGGAGATCCGTCCATCCACACTGGCGGTTCGTAAGGAAACCTAACTCTGTTCTACAGTTGCCTTCCCCCGACTCGTAATATGGAGGTCTTCACCACTGGGACGGCGATGGTCCAACCGTCACCTTCACCGCAGCGGTCCACTGACCGCCATACTCGTAATGAGGGCCTATGTGTTAAAGCAGAAATGTTGTCATTTTTCCTTTCTTTTCCTACTTTGCCTTCATGCTACACTGTGCAGCTCACATGCAAAGTAGGAAAAAGTGTAAATGTTGTCTAGGCAGAGCATTTTGTACTTGAGGGAACCCTTCCAGAACAAAACCTATGCTAGACTCTCACACACACACTTGTACTATGGCGCAAATGTGTGCGCGTGACTCACAGCAACAAAAATCTATGCCGGCGCAAGAGAGAGGGAAGGAGAGAGCCATATCTCTGTAGGTATGGCACTCTCCTGCTCCCTCCGCCAAAAATGCAACACAGCATTTTTGGCTGCTTCTCTATGTTACCTGACAGTTTAGTAAATCTGCCCCATAGTTTGTGTTTGTTCTGTTGTTAGACTGGACTTTCTAAGTTGTAGTGTTAATGCTACCTCTGTTGCAGGGATATAGGCTGGTGCAATAATTTATTTTAATTTCAAAAGCAAATTGGCAGTTTGTTGCATATTCTATGCTTAGTGAAGACTGCTGGATAATTTGCTTTGGTTAAAATGGTAGTAACAGCCTCATGAAGGTATCTGTGGATACAGTTTATGCATACTTGATATCACAGCTTATTCCAAATTAATTATTATTTTATGTGGGGAGTAGTTGTTTCTTTTGATTTTAATGTGGTTCAGAAGATCGTAGTAAATACTGCATTTATTAGATAGCAAGATGTATGTGGATGGTATATTAGTGTTTTGATAGTCACCATTTATGGTGTATATCTGAACAAATGGTTTTAGACACATTCTGAATGTCCCATCCATCATCCATGTTTCACACTGGCATAGCTTTAATATATTTTCTGTTGTAGCAAATATTATTATGTGTTTTCCATTGTTAAGGTTATCGTGTAAGAGGGAGAGTTTTTCATTAGGTGTGGTGGTGAAGTGTTCAGGAATTTGGAGCTCTTGGTATCTTATAGAGCCAGGAACAGGAATCATTGGTAGCTTTTATAGTTCATGCCATTCAGCATTTTAAGGTGCGTATAGCTGGTAGCTGGCCTTTGGTGTGCTCAGGGACTTTAGGGAGTATATATTTTAGTATTTTAATTCTTGGGAACCAGTGCTTGCGTCTCTTAAATATAATAGTACATGCCTTACTTAACTTTTGGTGACATTTGAGGGGTGGGTTTGTTCTCTTACATAAATAACAACATCATCTTTTGTAGTCATCCTCCTATGTAGCAGGCCTTAGAGTATTATGTAGTTCATTTACAATTGATAATTTCTGAGTGTGTACTTTATTGGCTGTAAGCGTTGCCCATGTGAGAAAGTAATTGTTCCTCTTTCTATGATGTGATGTGTCTTTTTCTTTCTGTCATTATATCTGGAAATAGTGTAATAATACAAGTAATTAAATGTTAACAAATGTATATTGCATTTATAATTGACATTAAACATTATGGTACTTGTTTCCCATTTTCTACATACATATGTGTTCTTGATGGAAATTGCAGTCTTTATCTTCTGGTTTCCCATTGGGGTGTTGTAATGTGGGTCAGGTGGCTCCTTCTCTTTTAGGGAAAAAATTGATTTAGTTTTACTTTAAATGTTTGTTTATTGGTAGCTAGCAGAGACGGAGGATAATTTAGTTTTATTTTTAGACTCAGTGACTTGGGGCCTTATAATGACTTCAGCAGACAGAAAAGCCCATCTACCGAAGTCCTGACAGGTAGGTTGCCACAAGTGTAACACCCTCCCCACCAGGCACATTACGAGATACCCGCTGGCCTAGCAGGAAACGGCCTACAGCATTGTCTCCGGCTAATAACAGAGCCGGTAGCAATGCTGTAGAGTGTAGGGTGCCAGATGCATGGGCAGTGCACCCCGTCTCTGCCAGCCCTTTCTTGGCAGTGTTACTGCTATGAAACCACTGACAGAGAAGGGTGTTGTAAACCCCAGGGCAGCACTACTTGCAGCTCTGCCCTGGTGGATTAGGACCGCCAGACCGTTGTGTAGATGAAAACTAGTGGTGCTGGCAGTCCGACCACAGCGCTACCACAGTGGTCATAATGTGGAGCTCGGACAGCCGCATTGGTGGCAGTCTGACCAGGGTCATAATGAGGCTCTTGGTGTTTAGAACTATTTTTATTGATTTACTCCTTATGTGTCTTTTAGCAGGTATGAGATTGCTTAGTTTTTAGGTAGATTAGTAGTTTCTCAATGGTGAGATAATTTCTCTGTAAGTCAGTTTAAGAGATAAAAAATATAGCGTTCCTTGTTAGTTATTTATTATTTTACAATTTTAATTCATTTATAAGTTAGTGTAAATTAATGTTGTATGTATTCTTCCACGTCTGTTTACAGATTGCTTCTGCCAAATCCACAGAGTATTATCGTCTTGCAGTTTTCATAGTTTTCGGTGTAGTAAGTAGATATAATTTGTGTGCCTTTCATATTGTTAGTTGATATTAGAATTGTATTGGTTACTTTAGGGTTTGTTTTAATTGGATAGTGCTTGTTTAGTTTGAATTTTTTTTAGTTATCGCCTTTTATTGTGAACACCAATTAGGGTTTATTGTATAATGTTACCCATTTATTTCATGTTTGTGTAATTTTCGATGTAATATTTATGTATATATTTAAACCTATTTTTGTTTAATCTTTGTATTTTATTACTTGTGACTATATTTTTGATGTATTGAAGTGTTTAATTTATTTTTGAGTGGTTTAAGTTTATTTTAGTGTTATGAAGTTGTTATGATGTTATTAGAATAATTATATCCTTTTTAAGGCTTATTTCTATTTTTTCATTAACATAAAATGCTGTTATTTTAATGTTTAGTAATGATATGTCTTTATTTTTGGTAGAATTAGAACAGTCAATAGTGTTAGTTATGTTTGATAATGTGTGTGTTTATTCAAAGGTAATAATATTTTTTATTTCAAATATTTTTGTTACCGATATAAGTAAAAATAGACATTTTTAACCATGATTATTTGCATTTTTAGTTAAGAATAGGAAGGTGATATTTCCTGATTATTTTTGTGGATCGATATAGTTGCTATCAAAATTGTGTCATTTATCTGAAAATGAGTTGTGTATCCCCTGCCCTAAATAGGGCATGTTGCTTGTCACTTTGGTCGGATGCAGACAGGCTATAGGTCAAAAGTCTACTTTGGTGAAGCCAGCAGAAGCTCCTTTGGCATGCATAACATTTCCCCCACTAAATAAAGCAGAAGAACCACGTGTTTGGTTTGGGGTAAGCACCAAGGGCCAGATGTAGGTACAAAAATGTTTGCGACTCGCAATTTGCGAGCATGTGCGACTCGCAAATTGCAAGTCGCTAATAGGAATTCAGGTACAATGTCCGTATACAATTTGTGACTCGCACCCGGAGTCGCAACGCAGATAGCGAGTCCGCTTTCTGCGAGGTCGCTGTTTGCGGCCACGCAAAAAACGGACTCGCAATTTGCGAGTGGGTGTCGCAAATTGCGAGTTGCATGTAAATTGATTGCAGGTGCAGCAGAACACTCCAGAAACCACTCCAGAACACTCTGGAAACACTTCCTGGCACATGATGATGACATCACAGCCAGGAAGTTTACTAATACACCTGGGAGGAGGGAGGACCACACCCATTTTTAACTGCTGAACTGCAAACAGGAGGAACAGCAGCTACAATGGCTGAAACACCTAGAAAAACAAAAACTCAAATTCTCTGAGAAGGAGCTGGAGGTGCTGACAGAAGAATGCTGTCAGCACTATGATGAACTCTTCGGAAAGGCAGCCCTCAATGTGCCAGAAGCAACTAATAAACAACTCTGGCTGGAGATCCAAGAAAAAGTGAACTCCCTGGGGGTGAGCCACAGGAGTGTGGATGAAATAAAAAAACGGTGGTATGACCTTCGCTCCCGGACCAAGGAGAGGGTGGCAGAAATGCTCCGGGAGATGAGAGGCACAGGAGGGGGACCATCATCCGTACCACCACCCACACCACTGGAAGAAAGGGTGGAGGAGACCCTGGAGCAGGAGGCAGTGACAGGAATAGGAGATCTGGACACCTCTGAGCCCACTACATCAACCGGTGAGTACCATGTGATATGCCTGTACCCCCATCAATGCCATACCCCCACCCACCATGTACACAGGGGCATGCACAACCAAGATAGCTCCATTTCAGGGTAACAAACACCAGAATGATGCATTATGGGAAATGTAGTCAAATAGGCAGTTCATAGGCAAATGTTTATTAGGAAGTGTGCAACAGATAGTAGACACTGACAGTCTGTTCCCCATGTCCCACAGGTCTCTCACAAGACACCACCACAAGCCACAGCAGCCATCCCCATGATGACAGCACAGGAGCTGCCACCACTCCCACCTGAACAACCAACACCATCCCTGTGATGTCCACAACTGCTGCAACTGTGTTTCAGGAGGCTGCGCCAGCAACAGGCAGGAGTGCCACAGTAGAGCACACAGGGCATCCACCGCTGCGCAGGCGACGCAGGTTCAGGAGAGCAGGGCTGCAGGCTGCGTCCGGCCGTCCATCTACCACCAACAGCGAGGCACAGCTGCTCCGTGGTCAGCGCCTGCAGAACAATATATTAGGGCATATTAGTGGGGTGCTGCACCGCTTTGTGAGAAGCAATGAGGCCAGCATGCAGCAGCTCCATTCCAAATTGGACGTGATTGGCACAAACACTGGGGACCTGGCCCTGTCCATTAGGGATCTGGTGGCAGGACTACTGGCACAGGGCGAGGGTGGGCAGCGCAGGGACCGTCAGCTGCTACAGAGGCTTGACAGGATGGCCACATCAATAGGCAGACTGGCAGTTAACACCACTGGCCTGTCGAGAAGGACAGTTGGCCTCCAAGTAGAAATGGGCCATTTTGCAGGGGATGTGGCTAGAGGCCTGGGCCGGATCACACATGTGATTGATTTAATGGAGGCACAGCATCTGTCCAGGGGCACAGGAGACATACCCCAGGACAGCGAAGAGGGCTCTACAGTGAGCAGTGTCTCTGCCAGTGACACTAGGGTGCTCCGGAGTGGGAGTACCAGGCAGAGCACTGCAGAACCACCAGGGACCAGCCAGGCAGGCAGAGGCCGCCGTAGGACATAGACTGAACCCTGTCCCTGATGTTGGGGCACATGACAGCAATGTGCCCCATGCATGGTTTGCATTTTGATGAACATGAACAGTTAGTAATTGTAAATAGTTGTATTTCTGCACATATTAAATTGTTTTTTTGTTCCACTTAACAAATGGACTATTTGGTCAATAGGTGAGTATGGTTGAAGTTGACACGTACCTTCCAAAGTATTGGGTTGCGAAGTGTTCCCGTCTCAGTCTGCCTTGATTTGCTATACTCCGATCCCCATGATGGCGATGTGGTTGCTCTTGCTCTTCATCCTCGGAATCTGGGTCTGCAGGGGTGAGAGGTAGCCTACGTCGGGTGGCAATATTGTGCAGGATGGCTCATGCGACAACAATTTTGAATGCTGTAATGGGGGTATACTGGAGGGCACCTCCACTGCGGTGGAGGCATCTGAACCTTGCTTTCAGTAATCCGAAGGTGCGTTTGATGATGTTCCTGGTCCTCTTATGTGCACTGTTGTATCGCCTCTCTGAATCATTGCTGGGTGTTAAGAACGGAGTCATTATCCATGGCCATAGAGCATATGCACTGTCACCTGTTGGGCATAAACATTACACTGTTAGAAAGTCCTGGTTGGTGTGCACAGTGACCTGTGTGTATGTCTGCAAGGTGTATGCAGCTCTACCTAGGAGGTATCCGTCTCCAAACTCCCCACGTTCCAGGCGTTGGTGTATCCCACTGTGCCTAAAAATGTAGGAGTCATGGGTACTGCCTGGAAATTTTGCAACAATGTCGGTGATGACATAATGAGCGTCACAAACAACCTGAATATTGAGTGAGTGGGTACACTTTCTGTTGCGGAACAGATGTTCCAGGTTTGCAGGGGGGCATATTTGAATATGTGTCCCATCTACACATCCTATGACATGGGGAAAGTTTGCAATCCGGTAAAAGTCCTGCTTGGTGCTGTTAATTTCTGCCTCATTCCTGGGTAGGTATATGAAGTGAGGCATGTGTGTGAGTATGGCATCTAGGAAGGCCCTGAGGAACCTTGACAGTGCACTTTGAGATACCCCACCTGCCACAGCAATGACCCCCTGATAGCTCCCTGAGGCCAAGAGGTGCAGTGAGCATAGCACTTGCACATGCGTAGGGATGGAGCAGCCGCGCAGAGTCTGGCGTTCTAGCTGTGGTTTTAGTAATTCAATTAATTCTAGTATGGCTGCGCTGCTAAGGCGGTATTTGTCATATCTCTTCCTCAGTTTGCTGAAAAAGAGTCTGCCTTGTTCTATAGATCTTCTCCTGCCTGTGGCTCCTCCTCCTCCTCTGCTGGGCTGCGTGGACTCTCCTCCTCACTGATATCAGGTATATCTCCGCCATCTTGAATAACCCAGATGCCTTCTGGGTCTCCTTTTATACTTTTGTAATGATTACCACCTGCTCTGAGTTAGTGGTAAATGGGACATGCAAACTGGGCTTTTTGCGACTAGTCGCAATTTGCGAGTTGCAATTGCATATGGTGTGCGACTCGCAAATTGCGACTTCCTATTTGCGGGTCGCAAAATGGGGTTGCAATTTTTGCGAGTCGGTAACGGCTCGCATCGCTTTTTGCGAGTCGGAAATGGGATTTTTGCATCACATTTCCGATTTTGCACAGTCGCAAATAGCGTTTCGGGCCATTTGCGACTCGCAAAACTTTGCTACATCTGGCCCCAAATTCTTAATGAGACCCTCAGTTTGTATACATTAAAGCTGATTACATGGAGGGAGGTATGCACTGTGGAACAATCCTGTTTCTAATTATGATCTAGAGGTTACATCTGATTCTGTGTAAGTAGAAGCTTGCATATTAATCATAATTCCGAGTGATAAAAAGCACAACCTGCTCTTTTCACTTGACAAATTTCAGCAGGTCAAACCTATTAAAATGTTTAGGGGAAGAAGAAGCCCAGTAAAAGTGAAAATAAGCATAATTCGTATGTGTCAAATAATGATTCTGTATGAAAGACACATTTCCAAGATGGGATTTTAGAATGAGAGGTATTTACCACACCCAGTGAATACCTCATCCCAGTGTAATGGTTTTTACTGGGTGTTATAAATACTTCACCCTACTCTGCACAACAAGTATCTCTGGTCTTGGTTTCAGGAGCATGTCATCAAGGTCAGCACAATGTGTCTCAGGGAGGAGTTTGGTTATAGAGTGGTTGGTGAGTGTTCTTGCTTATCAGTTTATAATGTCTGGACTAACTCCCCAGAAAGTAAGATATTGCTCAAGTTAGATATTTGCTGCAACTATTTAACTTTTAAGCATATCCCTGTCAGACACACTAAAAGCAATTAAAACTATAATCCCTATTAGGGTGCCAGGCCCTGTGAAAATGTGGGTAAAGTCTTTTTATGAAAGCCGCACATCTAGGGTGCCTAATTCAATATGATTTTTAATGCCATTCTGACATGATTTGAAACCCTTTCAACTTGAATAATGGCTGAACCAATTCCATTTTTCAAAATGGTCAAAGGGAAAGCACAAGCGTATATTGGTCGTTTAGTGTAATATATAGTTTACAAAAAAAACTGTTGTCACCAGATTTTAATTAAGCTATGAGACTTTATCAAGGAGCATGATATTCTCTCACGTTTACGAAGCTAGATTTATAAAAAAAAGTTCACAATTGACCAGGTTTTTAAGTTTATGTGAATGTATTGGAAAACTGTTGTCTCATTTAAGGGATATTTCAGAGTCATGGATCTCCAGGTAAGTCTTTATTCAAGTATAAAAGTCAGCAGGAAGGTGCATACATCTGCTAGCCACCAACTCTTCTCCCAACTGCCACCCTTAACCCCTTCGCTGCCAGGCCTTTCCCCCCCTCCAGTGCCAGGCCTTTTTTTGCCTATTTGGAATAGTTCTCGCTTAGGCCCTCATACCTTTTTGTCCACATAAGCTACCCACGCCAAATTTGCGTCCTTATTTTCCAACATCCTAGGGATTCTATAGGTACCCAGACTCTGTGGGTTCCCCTGAAGGAGGGCAAGAAATTAGCCAAAACACAGTGAAAATTTCGTTTTTAAAAAAAAAAAATGGAAAAAAGGTCTGCAGAAGAAGACTTGTGGTTTCTTCCCTGAATATGGCATCAACAAAAGGTTTGCGGTGCTAAAATCACCAGCTTCCCAGCTTTCAGGAACAGGCAGACTTGAATCAGAAACCCAATTTTTCAACACAATTTTGGCATTTTATTGGGACATACCCCCTTTTTACGATTTGTTGTGCTTTCAGTCTCCTTCCAGTCAGTGACAGAAACCAATGGGTGTGAAACCAATGCTGGATCCCAGAACCCTAAACATTTCTGAAAAGTAGACAAAATTCTGAATTCAGCAATGGGTAAATTGTGTAGATCCTACAAGGGTTTCATGCAGAAAATAACACTGAAATAAAAAAATATTAAAACTGAGGTGAAAAAAACAGACATTTTTCTCTACGTTTTACTCTGTAACCTTTTCCTGCAAAGTCAAATTTTTGAAAACAATATACTGTTACGTCCGCTGGACTCCTCTGGTTGCAGGGATATATAGGGCTTGTAGGTTCATCAAGAACCCTAGGCACCCAGAACCAATTAATGAGCTGCACCTTGCAGTGGGTTCTCATTCTATACCGGGTATACAGCAATTCATTTGCTGAAATATAAAGAGTCAAAAATAGGTATCAAGAAAACCTTTGTATTTCCAAAATGGGCACAAGATAAGGTGTTGAGTAGCAGTGTTTATTTGCACATCTCTGAATTCTGGGGTGCCCATACTAACATGTGAATTACAGGACATTTCTCGAATAGACTTCTTTTTTGCACACTGTCTTATATTTGGAAGGAAAAAATGTAGAGAAAGACAAGGGTAAATAACACTTGTTTTGCTATTCGATGTTCCCCCAAGTCTCCCGATAAAAATGGTACCTCGCTTGTGTGGGTAGGCCTAGTGCCCGCGACAGTAAATGCCCCAAAACACAGGTGTTTTTTGCAAAGTGCCTACCTGTGGATTTTGGCCTCTAGCTCAGCCGGCACCTAGGGAAACCCACCAAACCTGTGCATTTTTTAAAACTAGAGACCTAGGGGAATCCAGGACGGGGTGACTTGTGGGGCTCTCACCAGGTTCTGTTACCCAGAATCCTTTGCAAACCTCAGAATGTGGCTAAAAAAACACTTTTTCCTCACATTTCGGTGACAGAGAGTTCGGGAATCTGAGAGGAGCCACAAATTTCCTTCCACCCAGCGTTCCCCCAAGTCTCCCAATAAAAATGGTACCTCACTTGTGTGGGTAGGCATAGTGCCCACAACAGGAAATGCTCCAAAACACAACGTGGACACTTTACATTTTTCTACAGAAAACAGAGGTGTTTTTTGCAAAGTGACTACCTGTGGATTTTGGCCTCTAGCTCAGCTGCCACCTAGGGAAACCTACCAAACCTGTGCATTTTTTAAAACTAGAGACCTAGGGGAATCAAGGACGTGGTGATTTGTGGGGCTCTCACCAGGTTCTGTTACCCAGAATCCTTTGCAAACCTTAAAATGGGCTAAAAAAATACTTTTTCCTCACATTTCGGTGACAGAAAGTTCTGGAATCTGAGAGGAGCCACAAATTTCCTTCCACCCAGCGTTCCCCCAAGTCTCCTGATAAAAATGGTACCTCACTTGTGTGGGTAGGCCTAGTGCCCGCGACAAGAAATGCCCCAAAACACAAAGTGGACACACCACATTTTCTCAAAGAAAACAGAGGTGTTATTTGTAAAGTGCCTACCTGTGATTTTGACCTCTAGCTCAGCCGCCACCTAGGGAAACCTACCAAACCTGTGCATTTTTTAAAACTAGAGGCCTAGGGGAATCCAAGATGGGGTGACTTGTCGGACTCTCACCAGGTTCTGTAACCCAGAATCCTTTGCAAACCTCAAAATGTGGCTAAAAAAAACACTTTTTCCTCACATTTCGGTGACAGAAAGTTCTGGAATCTGAGAGGAGCCACAAATTTCCTTCCACCCCGCGTTCCCCCATGTCTCCTGATAAAAATGATACCTCACTTGTGTTGGTAGGTCTAGTGCCCGCAACAGGAAATGCCCCAAAACACAACGTGGACACATCAAAATTATGAAATAGAAAACTACCTGTTTTTGCGGGGGGCACCTAAGTTTTTGGTCCTGGGCCCAGCAGCCATCTAGGGAAATCTACCAAACCCAGACATTTCTGAAAACTAGACACCCGAGGGGGTCAAGGGAGGTGTGACTTGTGTGGATCCCCCAATATTTTCTTACCCAGAATTTAGCTAAAAAATCACATTTTTCCCACATTTTTGTGTTGGATCACTGCATCGGGACAAATTTCCTACCACCCAACGTCCCCCTCAGTCTCCCGGTAAAAATGATACCTCACTTGTGTAGGTGGGCCAAGTGTTTGTGACAGAGAAGAGCCCAAAACACGTTGAAATTGAGGGGAACCAAAGTGGGTCCAAAAGGGCAGTTTGAAAAAAAAAAAGTTTTTAGGCTGACAAGTGCAGCAGAAGTTTTATCGGTATAGATGATACAATGCTGGGTGGTAGGAATTTTGTGGATTACTGCAGATTCTAGAAGGTTCCATCACAAAAATGTGGGAAAAATGTGTGCTTTCCAGCAAAGTTGCAGGTTTGCAGGGCATTGTGGGTAAGGAAATGGTGCGGGGTGCATGTGAAGCACACCACCCTGGAATCAACTAGATGTTTAGTTTTCTAATGTGTCTAGATCTTGTGGATTTTTCTACATGGCAGCGTCCCAAAGTAAAAAAAAGTGCAGCCCTCACCATTCCATGTGGGACCATTTTGAGAATAACTAAGGTATCATGGCCCAAATGTAAAACAAAAACAAAAATAATCAAACGTCCTCTTGCTTGCCATGGGATAAGATCTTTTAGTGTGCGGGGGAGAGCTGAAAGACTGTTAGCCCCTTCAGTTCGGGTGGGGGCATAACCAGGCCCATACTGGTCGGTAGCCACCACCCCACTATTTTCTTTTAGTTTTTTTTATTCTCTGGCATCTAGTGGACTTTCTGTCCCCCCGGGGTGTGGATCAGGGGTAATTGCCCAATCTGCCCACTGGTGGGCAGAACAACTTTGGCCCTATTTATTTGGGGTGGGGGTATGGCCATACCCCCAACCTCTTATTTTGAAAAACAAATCATCCCTGGATTCTGGTGGGCTTTCTGCCCCCCTGGGGGGCAGACATGCCTTATAAATTTGGGCCAATCAGCCCCCAAGGGGGGCAGTTATGGCCAACAGTAATGTGCCCCCATGGGGAGAGACCTTTGCCCAAGGGGCTGCCCCCTCCAAACAAAACACACAAATACACACACACCAATCCATGGTGTCTAGAGGTTTCTGCCCCCTTTGGGGGCAGATTGGCCTAACAAAAATAGGCTGATCTGCCCAAGGGGGGCAGAAATGGCCTAAATACAATTTGCCCCCCAAGGGAGCGACCCTTGTCTAAGGGGTCACTCCCCATACATAAAAACATAAAGTAACTAAAAAAAAATATATATCCCTGGTGTCTAGAGGTTTCTGCTCCCCGGGGGCAGATCCGCCTAATTATATTAGGCCGATCTGCCTCCAGGGGGGGGCAGAAAAGGCCTAAAAATATTTTGCCCCCCGGGGAGTGGCCCATGCCCAAGGGGCCGCTCCCCTTACTTGAAATAGCCAACACAAAAAAAATCTTCCCTGGAGTCTAGTGGTTTGGCTGATGTGCCCCCAGGGGGTGCAGAAATGGACTACTAATGATTTTCCTCCCCCCCGGAGCGACCCTTGCCCAAGGGGTCGCTCCCCAAACATGAAAAAATAAAAATGAACAATAAAAAAATTATCCCTGGTGTCTAGTGGATTTCTGCCCTCCCCCCACCAGGGGCAGATTGGCCTAATAATATTAGGCCGATCTGCCCCAAGGGTGGGCAGAAATGGCCTAGAAATAATTTGCCCCCCGAGGAACAGCCCTTGCCCAAGGGGCTGCTCCCCTTACTTCAAATTGCCCACAAAAAAAATATTCCCTGGTGTCTAGTGGATTAGGGGGGGGGCAGAAATGGCCTAGAAATAATTTGCCCCCCGAGGAGCAGCCCTTGCCCAAGGGCTCGCTCCCCAATCAAAACACACAAAAAAAAAACAATAAATAATATTTTCCCTGGTGTCTAGAGGGGTTTCTGCCCCCCCTGGGGGCAGATCGGCCTAATTTTATTAGACCGATCTGCCCCCAGGGGGAGCAGAAACAGCCAAAAAACAAATTGCCCCCCTGGAGAGCGGCCCTTGCCCAAGGGGCCGCTCTCCTTTTGAAGTAAAAAAATCATAATAATTCCCTGGTGTCTAGTGGCATTTCTGCTGCCCGATCCAGCAGAAATGCTCAGAGAAGCCTGAAAGGAGAGGAAAGGCCTTTCCTCTCCTTTCAGGCTTCTCTGACCCCCTCCACGTGTTTTGCATTTCTCCTCTTATCGGGCGCTGGAAGCAGAGCTTCCAGCACCAGAGGTTCGCACGCTGACGTCATCAGACGCCACTGGGGGAGTTATGGGGGCAGGGGTGGAAGGAGAAGCGATTCCCCTTCCATCCCTGCCTAGGGGAGGGGTGTGCATGCCCATCAGGGGGCCCCTAGTAGGACAAGGTGATCTCGTCCAAGGCACCAGGGAACTGGCACCTTGGACGAGATCACCTCGTCCTGGGCACACAAGGGGTTAACATTCCACTGGAAACATTCCACGTTCATTACATCTCAACATTCCTATTTCATGCTTACTCAGAATTCCAATATTAGACCCAACACACCCTTCTCCTTACAGCTGAACATAAGGCCCAACGCATCCTTCTCCTTTCAATGTTAAAACAAGAAACATATCATAACATCATACCATTTTTTTTTTTTAAATGGGAGATCATATCAAAGGACATAATGAACAAATTGATCTCATGGAAATAATACAAAAATATCAATACAAACCATACCAACTAATAAACATTAAATCACATTAAATCATGAAAGTTATGAAGAAACATACTTCAATTGGCAAAAATACAATAATAATAAGTAGGCATTTTACTAGTTCTTTGAGATGCCAAGTATATAGTCACAGAATTTGCTGAGCAGTTTCTTTTTCCTTGAAGACTCCCTGTGTTTTGAACATTCACCACTCATCATTCTATACTCCTCACTTTCAATGTACTGTTTGCTTCCATTTTTGCTCTTCACTTCGCTAGCTATTGCCAGGTCGTCTTTATTTTACCACTTTCCATCCTCAACTTTGACCCCATTCCACCTCACCTCTAACACCTTCTCAAGTGCTAAGAATTTAGAATCCCTCTAGAGCAGTGGTCTTCAAACTTCTGAATGCTGCGCCCCTCCCAGTTGAACAATAAAAATCATTGCCCCCCACTTCAAAATTTGTCACAATTATTTTATAAAGATGGCAATGTTTAAATATGTCTAGACTTATTTAAACATTGCAGTTAAGTAATGTTACCTTTTTAAAATTACAATAACATGCTTCTGCTTAAAACAAAGGCCTGTTATAGGTATAATGCTTCTATTGGGCAGGGTCTGGCGCCCCCCCTTGGATCACTTGAGGCCCCCCTAGGGGGGCCACCCCACAGTTTGAAGACCCCTGCTCTAGAGACTGGTGCAAATTTGACATTTACATAATCTCCCATCTCAACCTTTGCCGCCCTTCTGTGCTTGCCAGCATATTTATTCTGGGCTCATACTCTTCTTCTGCACACTTCATCTACCTTGTGCTTATCAATGGAAAAATCCCCCATTGACTGTGTTGTCATTTTGGATGCAGTAACTATACCTCTCAATTACACAAAAGGTAATACACCTGTGTCCACATTAGGAGTAGTGGGAACGGTCAAAAGTAACTTCCTCAATTCCAATTAACAGTTCAATCTGTTGACTCCGGCCAACTGTAAATATTTCTTTATATCTCTGTTGAATCTCTCTATGAGACCATTACGTTTTAGATGATATGTGTTTTCTTCCAAAGAAATTCAAAACCTGGAAATTGTGCTCAAGTAAATTGACTACCAAAAGTGAACTCCAAAAACTTGATCTTTGAAACATTTGGAATCTGAATTTCACTTCTGGCCAGTTGATGTAAAAATCTACAACTATTACTCCATACTCCATCACACCACCAGAAATAGCCATCAGACCAATGATGTCTATGGCCAGTTTACTATTAATGACAGACACTCATATCCAATCCGAGCCACCAAAAATTGTCACAAATCCTTCTCTTCATCACATCCAAACCTATGTGTCCTTCATGAGCTAAACTCAGTACCTTGTTTCTCATTCTCTTAGGCACCACCAGAATATTTGACCGAAGTAGAATGCCATTGACGTGGACATCTTCAAAAACTTGGCTGTATACTTCACTTGACCTCCCCTGAGATTTCCATCATGTCCACCCTTGGAGGATGCCATGCTTCACCTCTTTCATCTACTCATCAGCATCACATGCAGCTTTCTATTGTCATACTGATATGGCACCCTCTGAATGACCTTCAACAGTGCACACCAATTCTGCCTCCTCCTCCTTTAATCCTTGTAATCAAACATCCTGGGGCTGAGTTGGAGAACAAGTAAGACACCTGGCTTACAAAATCTTAGCACCAGGCACATACTCCACATGCTAATTATACTCTTGATGGCTATATTGCCACTTGGCTATCCTGGGAGTGGCACATTCTCCATCATGTGCTCCATAATTATGGTTTAAAATGAACAATACCCCATCAGCATGCCAGGGCCTCTTTTTCTATTACAGAGTATGATGAATCTGCACTTATCAAACTTTGGGATGCAAACGCAACTACCTCATCTCTACCTTGCCTGCATTGCATCAAAACTGCACCTAGTCCACTCTGGCTTGCATCAGTCATGACTGTGCTTTAATCTCAAATGTCAAATGATTTCAATGGAATATCATGCATTACTTAATTCTTGATCAATTTGAATGCTTGATCACAATCCACACTCCATTCAAATTTATCATTTTTTTAAATACGATTTCTCATGCTATAAATTTTTTCTGTACCCCTAGGAATACACTTGGTATAGAATTCAATCAGCCCTATAAAGGATTTTAATTGATCCTTGTTTTCAGGTGATTTAAAATCCTCTATGTCTTTAACAAAACTTTCCTTAGGCTCCAACCTTTTTACTGACAATTTGTATCCCAGATAGTCACTACAAGGAGTGTTACATTTTTTTGCCACTTCAAAATAGACAACACTTGATATAACCTACTGTCCTGCTGGTCTTGATCCTTACCAAAAACCAATACGTCATCTTCGAAAGCCATGCTTCCTTCTAGGCCCTTCAACAAACTTTCTACTACTGTCTGAAAAACACTGCAGAAGCTTATGCTAGACCAAAGGGCAAGCATTCAAATTGGAACAGACTCTCAGGAGTTATGTATGAAGTTAAGTGTTTAGACTCCAGATGCAGATTGATTTGATGGTACGCAGATGTCATATCAAGTGAACTGAAAATGTTGCACCCCTTCAAAGTTGGTAAAATCTCTGTGATGTCAGGCAGTGTGTGCAAATCAACCCATATTTGTTCATTAACCGGTTCTGTGCCGAGGACGTAGTGGTTACGTCCTGCGGCACAGTGCTGCTGTGCCGAGGACGTAACCATTACGTCCTCGGCACACAGCCCAGAGGGAGCGCTCTCGCTCCCTCTGTGTGCTTCCCCCCACCCCCCCAAAGGCAGGGATGGAAAGGCAAAGCCCTTCCCCCCCCCCCACATCACCCCCATTACAGGGTGCCGGTCGCACAGGATGCCATTTGCTTCTTGTGCTGCAACGGAGGAAGAGGTGAGTTTCTCTTCCCGGTGGGTGGGGGTTTGCAAAAAGAGGCACAGAGGGAAAGGAAAGGGTTTTCCTTTCCCCCGGTGTCTCTTTGAGCATTCCTGCTGCCCGATCGCATTCCGATCGGGCAGCAGGAATGCCCACTAGATGCCAGGGATTTTTTTGTTTTTGTTTTGATGTGATTATGAGTGTCAGGGAGCGGCCCCTTGGGCAAGGGTCGCTCCCCTTTTGGGGGCAATTTATTAACGGCCATTTCTGCCCCCCTTGGGGGCAGATTGGCCTACTATTTTAGGCTGATCTGCCCCCAAGGGGGGCAGAAACCACTGGAACGCCAGGGATGTTTTTATTTTTGTTTATTTATGTGGGGGGGTGCCCCCTTGGGCAAGGGGCGCCCCCCCCCAAGGGGGCATAGAACTGTTGGCCTTTTATGCCCCCCTTGGGGGCAGATTGGCCTATTTTTTTTAGGTCCATCTGCCCCCAAGGGGGGCAGAAGCCACTTAGGCACCAGGGATTGTGTGTTTAGTGGATGGGGGGGCGGCCCCTTGGGCAAGGGTCGTTCCCCTTTGGGGGGCATGTCTTTTAGGGCCATTTCTGCCCCCCTTGGGGGCAGATCAGCCTATTATTTTTAGGCTGATCTGCCCCTCAAGGGGGGCAGAAACCACTAGAACGCCAGGGATTTTTTTTTATATGTTTATTTTTGTGGGGGGCGTCCCCTTGGGCACGGGGCGCCCCCCCAAGGGGCGCATTGACCTGTTGGCCATTTCTGCTCCCCTTGGGGGCAGATGGGCCTATTTCTTTAGGCCCATCTGCCCCCAAGGGGGGCAGAAGCCAGTTAGACACCAGGGATAGTGTGTGTGTGTGTTAGTGGATGGGGTGGGGGGCCCTTGGGCAAGGGTCGCCCCCCCCTTTGGGGGCACATGTACCAAGGCCATTTCTGCACCCCTTGGAGACAGATCGGCCTATTATTTTTAGGCTGATCTGCCCCCAAGGGGGGCAGAAACCACTAGAACGCCAGGGATTTTTTTAAATATGTTTATTTTTGTGGGGGGGTGTCCCCTTAGGCAAGGGGCGCCCCCTCCAAGGGGGGCATTGACCTGTTGGCCATTTCGGGGCCTATTTTCTTAGGCCCATCTGCCCCCAAGGGGGGCAGAAGCCAGTTAGACACCAGGGATAGTATGTGTGTTAGTGGATGGGGGGGGGACCCTTGGGCAAGGGTCGCCCCCCACCTTTGGTGGCACATGTACCAAGGCCATTTCTGCACCCCTTGGGGACAGATCGGCCTATTATTTTTAGGCCCATCTGCCCCCAAGGGGGGCAGAAGCCACTTAGGCACCAGGGATAGTGTGTGTGTGTTTATTTGTTTTTTTTGTTTGGGGGCTGTCCCCTTGGGCAAGGGTCGCTGCCCATGGGGACACACTACTAAAGGTATTTTCTGCCCTCCTTGGGGCAGACAGGCCTATTTTCTTAGTGGGCCCATCTGCCCCTATGGCAGAATCCACTTAGGCACCAATTTCTAAATGTTTGATGGTGGGGTGTTTGTCAACTGATGAAGTATTTGCATTTGTGATAAAAAATGTTTTCCTCCTTTTCTATTTCAAAGCTTTTGTTTTATTTGCTGTGGCTCCTTGCGGTTTTGGCGGTGGTTGACCTGTGGTTTGCATTGTTGCATGTTTTAGGTAAGTAAAAACAATTTACTCCAAAGGAGTATTGTTGCCATGCATGAATGACATGTTTGTAGGGGGTGTACTAAATGCAGGATTGTGTGTGAAATTGTCCTTAGATTTGTGCACAATGATATTTGTTTTGTCTTATTTCTAATTTGCTTTTCTTTCTTTCTTTTTAGTGGGATATCATTGGTGATTGCTGTGTCTGTGCAGAGTAGTTGCTGGTGATTCAAGCTTTTTCAGGCAATTGAGCGGTATAGTTTTTGAGTTTATAACTCTTACTAATAAAGCTATACTTTATTACTTATCTTACACAGTGCTGGTTGTTGGTGGTGAATTTGTCCAGTTAATTTTAGTAGGAAAGATCAGGGCTAGCCTCAGGATGACCGCTCAGCAGGTGGTTGGTATGCTTTTTGAGTCATTGTTTGATCATGATTATGAGACAGACTCTGCATCTGAGGCAGAGGAGGAAGTGAGAGATTCTGGCAGTGATATTTCTGTTGGAGAGGAATCTTCTGATGAGGAAGCCACACTCAGTGCAGATGAAGGGCCTGTTTTAGAGGAGGACACTGATGTGCCATTAGTGCAGCAACCTGGGGCTGAAAGGTTTCCCGATATAATACCTGATCTCTGGGTTGCCCCAAACATGGAGCAGCCAGAGTTGCCTGCCTTTACTGGTCTCCCGGGTGTAGCACCAATACAGAGAACTTTTGCCTGTCAATTTCTTTGAGTTATTCATGGATGATGTGTTTTTGGAAGAGATTGTTGAGCAGACTAATTTGTATGCGGAGCAGCATTTGAGGGACAACGCTGCTAGTCTTCTGCCACACTCTAGAGCTGCCCAGTGGATTCCCATAAATTTGGAGGAGATAACAAAGTTTTGGGGTTTTACTTTTTTGATGGGGTTGATAAGGAAGCCGTCACGGCTTCTTATTGGTCTACTAGTCCCTTGATGGCAACAGCTATATTTCCTGCGACCATGAGACATAATCGGTATTTGTTTCTTCTTAGGATGCTGCATTTTGTTGACAATGCATTAGCCTTGCCACGAGATCACCCAGATTCTGACCGTCTTTTTAAGATTAGGCATGTCCTTGATCATTTTGTAGATCGGTTTTCGGAGGTCTATGTTCCAGGCAAAGAGATAAGTGTGGACGAGTCTTTGGTCCTCTTCAAGGGTCGTTTGGTTTTTAGGCAGTACATTCCTAGCAAAAGGGCACGATATGGAATTAAATTGTATATGCTGTCTGAAAGTAGTACAGGATATGTGTATAGTTTCCGTGTCTAGACTGGTAGGGATTCCAATATTGACCCCCCTGGTTGTCCTCCGACTTTTGGAGCCACTGAGAAAATTGTGTGGGATCTTGGTAGACGACTGTTCAACAAAGGTCACCATTTGTATGTAGATAACTTCTACACTGGAGTGCAGTTGTTCAAGGACTTGTTTAAAGTGGACACTGTTGCTTGTGGCACAATTTGTTGTAACCGGAAAGGCTATCCAAGGGAGCTTGTTTGTAAAAAACTTGAGAGGGGACAGTGCTGTGCCTTGCGAAATGATGAGCTGCTAGCTTTGAAATTTTCAGACAAGAGGGATGTCTACATGCTAAGTACCATCCATGATGAGAGTACTTCCCCCGTGACTGTTTGGGGCCAGGTTGCTGAAGTGTGCAAACCTGTGTGCATTTTAGATTATAATAAGCACATGGGAGGTGTAGATAGAGTTGATCAGAGGTTGGAACCTTATACTGCTATTCGTAAGTCTTACGTTTGGTATAAGAAGTTAGCAATTCACCTCTTCCACTTAGCAACCTTTAATGCTTTTATTGTGTTTAGGGATAGGTCTCCAGAGTCAAAGATGACATTTGTGAAATTTCAGGAGTAAGTGATAGAGAGCCTTATTGTGGTGGAACAGGCCAGAGTTCCTAGAGAAGCAGTAGTGGAGGATGTGGCTAGATTGAAAGATCGCCACTTTGCTGAGCACATTCCTCCCACACCCAAAAAAGGCTTTCCAGCTAAGAAATGTAGAGTTTGTTTTCGAAGAGGTATCCGGAGGGAGACTCGAATGTACTGCCCAGATTGTCCTTCAAAGCCTGGGCTGTGTGTGGGTGGTTGTTTTAAGAATTACCACACCCAGAAGAATTACTGGGAACAACCATGAGTGTAAACTCATGTCTGTTTTGTATTTTCATGTGTTCAGTTTCATGGTTAGCATTTCTGTCATGTACTTAGTTAGAGCTTTTGTGTTTGTAGTTTTGTAATTATTTCTAGTTAGTTAGGGGTTCCTCTGTTTAAATAAAATAAAAAATGATGCCATTGTGTGTGGAGTGGGGCTTGGCTGAGGGTGTACATAGTGTACATATTGACTTGCTGTTGGCTACTGCAACACACTGCCAGCCAAACACCAGTCAACACACTCCCATCAGCTGATGTGATTGTTGTATCAGGCATGTGGGCGTATGTAAGTGATGGGCCCTTGAGTGGCGCTGTCTGTCGATGTGAGTGTTGTAATGTGCTGGGGCCGTGGCTGGCGGTGTGAATGGTCTTGTGCGTGTCATGTATTAAAGGTGTGTGATGGACTGTAAAGCGGTTGGTGCCTTGTTGAATGGCTTTACAGCTCACGAGCTGTGAGTCATTGTTCAGCTTTTTGCCTTTCAGTTATTAACAGTGCATTTCATTTTTGTGAAATCTCTTGTTAATAAAGTTTGATCCACTGAACCATCACTCACCCTCGTGCCAAATCCAACCAGTATGTGTGGTAAAAATGATAAAACCTGCTCTGCTGTAATCAGGCGTCGCAGCACACCTGTGACACGCTAGGTGCCTCGGGTGGGACCCCGATGATGAAGCATGCCACCAACTTGGTTGGTGGGTGAGGGGTCTTTTTCACATAACCTAAGTGTGTTTCTTTTCACAATTTTAGTGTTTGGCACATCACAGACATATGTAGACACATCAAAATGATATATTACAAAACTACCTGTGTTTGGGGGTGAGGGGGCACCTATATTTTTGGTCCTGGGTGCGGCCTTCATCTAGGGAAACCTACCAAACCCAGACATTTTTTAAAACTAGACACCCCAAGGAGTCCAGGGAGGTGTGGCTTGCATGGATCCCCCAAAATGTTCTTACCCAGACTCCTCTGTAAACCTCAACATTTGCTTAAAAAAGCATATTTTCCTGACTTTTCTTAGTAGGATCACCGCTCCAGCACAACATTCCTACTCCCCAGTGTTCCCCTCAGTCTCCCAAGTAAAATGACACCTCACTTATGTGGGTCCCCAAAGCAGAGTCGGCCTAAAGGCTTCTGTTGCAGGCACCTGGCCCACCCACACAAGTGAGGTGTAATTTTTACCGGGAGACTTGGGGGAACGCTGGGTGGAAGGAACTTTGTGGCTCCTCTCAGATTCCAGAACTTTCTGTCACCGAAATGTGAGGAAAATGTGTTTTTTTTGCCAAATTTTGAGGTTTGCAAAGGATTCCGAGTAACAGAACCTGGTCAGAGCCCCACAAGTCACCCCATCTTGGATTCCCTTAGGTCTCTAGTTTTAAAAAATGCACAGGTTTGGTCGGTTTCCCTAAGTGCCGGCTGAGCTAGAGGCCAAAATCTACAGGTAGGCACTTTGCAAAAAACAGCTCTGTTTTCTGTGAAAAAATGGGATGTGTCCACGTTGTGTTTTGGGGCATATCCTGTCGCGGGCGCTAGGGCTACCCACACAAGTGAGGTACCATTTTTATCGGGAGACTTGGGGGAACGCTGGGTGGAAGGAAATTTGTGGCTCCTCTTAGATTCCAGAACTTTCTGTCACCGAAATGACAGGAAAAAGTGTTTATTTAGCCACATTTTGAGGTTTGCAAAGGATTCTGGGTAACAGAACCTGGTCAGAGCCCCACAAGTCACCCCATCTTGGATTCCCCTAGGTCTCTAGTTTTCAAAAATGCACAGGTTTGGTAGGTTTCCCTAGGTGCCGGCTGCGCTAGAGGCCAAAATCTACAGGTAGGCACTTTGCAAAAAACAGCTCTGTTTTCTGTGAAAAAATGGGATGTGTCCACGTTGTGTTTTGGGGCATATCCTGTCGCGGGCGCTAGGCCTACCCACACAAGTGAGGTACCATTTTTATCGGGAGACTTGGGGGAACGCTGGGTGGAAGGAAATTTGTGGCTCCTCTTAGATTCCAGAACTTTCTGTCACCGAAATGACAGGAAAAAGTGTTTTTTTAGCCACATTTTGAGGTTTGCAAAGGATTCTGGGTAACAGAACCTGGTCAGAGCCCCACAAGTCACCCCATCTTGGATTCACCTAGGTCTCTATTTTTCAAAAATGCACAGGTTTGGTAGGTTTCCCTAGGTGCCGGCTGAGCTAGAGGCCAAAATCTACAGGTAGGCACTTTGCAAAAAACAGCTCTGTTTTCTGTGAAAAAATGGGATGTGTCCACGTTGTGTTTTGGGGCATATCCTGTCGCGGGCGCTAGGCCTACCCACACAAGTGAGGTACCATTTTTATCGGGAGACTTGGGGGAATTATGGGTGGAAGGAAATTTGTGGCTCCTCTTAGATTCCAGAACTTTCTGTCACCAAAATGTGAGGAAAATGTGTTTTTTTAGCCCAATTTTGAGGTTTGCAAAGGATTCTGGGTAACAAAACCTGGTCAGAACCCCACAAGTCACCCCATCTTTGATTCCCCTAGGTCTCTAGTTTTCAGAAATGCACAGGTTTGGTAGGTTTCCCTAGGTGCCGGCTGAGCTAGAGGCCAAAATATACAGGTAGGCACTTTGCAAAAAACACCTCTGTTTTCTGTCAAAAAAATGGAATGTGTCCACGTTGTGCTTTAGGTCATTTCCTGTTGCGGGCGCTAGGCATACCCACACAAGTGAGGTATCATTTTTATCAGGAGACTTGGGGGAACGCTGGGTGGAAGGAAATTTGTGCCTCCTCTCAGATTCCAGAACTAATTGCCACAGAAATGTGAGGAACATGTGTTTTTTCAGCCAAGTTTTGAGGTTTGCAAAGGATTCTGGGTAACAGAACCTGGTCAGAGCCCCACAAGTCACCCCATCTTGGTTTCCCCTAGGTCTCTAGTTTTCAAAAATGCACAGGTTTGGTAGGTGTCACTAGGTGCCGGCTGAGCTAGAGGCCAAAATCTAGAGGTAGGCACTTTGCAAAAAACACCTCTGTTTTCTTTCAAAAAATGGGATGTGTCCACTTTGCGTTTTGGGGCGGGTTCTGTCGCGAGCGCTAGGCCTACCCACACAAGTGAGATATCATTTTTATCGGGAGACTTGGGGGAACGCTGTTTTGAAGGAAATTTGTGCCTCCTCTCAGATTCCAGAACTTTCTGTCACAGAAATGTGAGGAACATGTGTTTTTTTAGCCAATTTTTGATGTTTGCAAAGGATTCTGGGTAACACAACCTGGTCAGAGCCCCACAAGTCACCCCATCCTGGATTCCCCTAGGTCTCTAGTTTTCCAAAATGCACAGGTTTGGTAGGTTTCCCTAGGTGCCGGCTGAGCTAGAGGCCAAAATCTACAGGTAGGCACTTTGCAAAAAACACCTCTGTTTTCTTTCAAAAAAATGGGATGTGTCCACGTTGGGTTTTGGGGCGTTTCCTGTCGTGAGCGCTAGGCCTACCCACACAAGTGAGGTATCATTTTTATCGGGACACTTGGGGGAACGCTGGGTGGAAGGAAATTTGTGCCTCCTCTCAGATTCCAGAACTTTCTGTCACAGAAATGTGAGGAACATGTGTTTTTTTAGCCAAATTTTGAGGTTTGCAAAGGATTCTGGGTAACAGAACCTGGTCAGAGCCCCACAAGTCACCCCATCCTGGATTCCCCTAGGTCTCTAGTTTTCCAAAATGCACAGGTTTGGTAGGTTTCCCAAGGTGCCGGCTGAGCTAGAGGCCAAAATCTACAGGTAGGCACTTTGCAAAAAACACCTCTGTTTTCTTTCAAAAAAATGGGATGTGTCCACGTTGCGTTTTGGGGCGTTTCCTGTCGCGGCGCTAGGCCTACCCACACAAGTGAGGTATCATTTTTATCGGGACACTTGGGGGAACATAGATTAGCAAAACAAGTGTTATTGGCCCTTGTCTTTCTCTACATTTTTTCCTTCCAAATATAGGAGAGTGTGTAAAAAAGACATCTATTTGAGAAATGCCCTGTAATTCACATGCTAGTATGGTCACCCCGGAATTCAGAGATGTGCAAATAACCACTGCTCCTCAACACCTTATCTTGTGCCCTTTTTGGAAATACAAAGGTTTTCTTGATAGCTAAGTCTGAGACCACCGGGGTTAGAATGAGCGCCTTAGTGAGGTAAAGAAAACAAGGTATTTGAATCACTGATTTTAGCACTCAAAATTTTGTGAAATTTGGTATCTTTTGCTTTAAAAAAAATAAAAAAAATGCATATATGGAATCAAGGAATGTACGTTTTTAGAAAATACTAAAATATATATAGTAAATATGTTACTCTTTTTATTCTTGTCATTGTGATTTTCTCTGGGAAAAATCAAACAGACATTCAGGTTTTCTTAATATTTTTTCATTTACGTATATTCAGATCATGACTTTGTGAGCTCCAATGCCTCCTAGATATATCTGAAGACAGCTTGCCATCCTTGGATGATGAGGCAATGAGGCCCTCATTATGAATACAGTGGTTCATAGCGGGCTGAACCGCCGGGGTTCGTAATGACCCCCTTAGTAACACCATGGATGTGTTGAGCAATTCACCATCAATCTTGGCAAAGTATGAAAATGTTACAGTAGCACCCAAGTTCATCACCGACTTCTTCATTATCAAGAACAGAACAATGTGCTCCTTTGTATGTCTATGACCCAGAAGTTACATTTAAGAGACAGATCTACAAAACAAAATAACATTGTTGAAAAAGTGAACAAGGGGATGGTGACACTCTCAGGCACTCTTGAATGAGTCCAAGTTGTCTGATCCCAAATAACAAAATGGTTTGGAATGTAAAAAACATTCATCCTTGGCTCCATGGAATTGATGATTCTTTAGCAGACTTTTCTGACATCATCAAGCCAAAGAAGCAAGGGCCCAATATTTCATCCAATTTAGGTAAATTTTAACAGAAACTAGAGAACACCAATTCCTCTGTTAATAAATTGAAACAAGGACTGAGAACAAGATGCATGCAGCCTGTAAATTCTTCCTATTGTGACTCCTAAATGCGCACTACAAATTCTTTTACTGCTGCAACAAAGCCAATCATGCAGCATGAGCAAATATTGCAAGATGAAGATGTAGACAGAGAATCTATGCCTCACTATCTTCTTAAGTGGATATCAATGAGACAATTGTGTACATTGTTTTTCTTCAAAAGAAAACGTATAATCATATATTCTTTCAGCATATTCCCAGAGGTCCTAGCATGGTAAACTATATTTGAATTTTAAATGTATTGCTTACATCAGTCTGACTTCTAAGATAATGTAATTTGCATTTACTTTACAACCCTAATCTGTGATTTTTTTTGGTTATGGAAAAGAGTAAAGTCCGCTTTTGTCTGGTTTTCATTTCATAAAAAATATTTGTCATACTATTTGATTCTTAAAAAATAATAAAATGTATGTTTTATAAAATACTGAACCACTTTCTTGTTATACATTTATATATTTAGTCCATTGTTTAATTCAAAATTTACTGTAAAAGTAAATTAATCCACATGAAATTTTGGGACTACTTCACTTACTCAAAAGCAACATTAGAATTATACATCAAAATTATTCATCCCCACACTTACCACTCTAGAGCACATATTTACAACATACATATATTTATTTGAAAATGAAGCACCAGAACCTTATCTGCAGCCATATTACTTTGTGTACATGTAAATTCTCTTATAATTCAATTTGTATGTAGATTTTTAAACAGGCAGTGGACTGAAAGTAATTAAAAAATATGTACTGCTCTTATTTATACAATAATAATCATGCACTTCATGCGACTAACATTTTCTATGTTTAAGTTATTAATACATTTTTTTTGTAAGGTACATGCTTTCCATATTGTGATGCAAGTCAACGGGAGGCTATGTTGTCTAACAATAAGAGTTCTTGCATGCACATATCATTGAGAGTGTGCTCCTTATATGGAACTATTACATTAGAATTATAGTGCATCATGAACCATCATTGTGCCACATTTTCAGTCTACTTTCATTACAATTTTGAAAAGTGTTTCATATCATCCAGCTTTACTCCCTTCATATTTTTCCCATTTCATCAAATGGCTTGACATACTTTTAAATTCTGTATAGGATGTGATGGTAATCCCTTGTGCTCCACCCTTACAAAGCAGCCTTTCTGACATCTTGTGTGGATTTTCAATGGGTTCCTCTTGGAAGACTACAGAATGTTTTTTTGAAACCCTTGTAGCCATAATTAGATTATCCAACCAATCATCAAAATTATTGATGATATCAGCAAAACACAGTACATCTTTAATCTGCATTTGCTAGAGGTCATCTAATGGATGAGGAGAAAGTGCATAACCTTAACGTTACATATGATGGAAGAGGTCCTATTATAGAAAAACACCCAGTGAGTTTGAATGCCTGTTAGAGGAAGGGGTTGTGACCCACCCCTCAGCCACTTTATTCAGCTATACATCTAGGAATCTTTCTCAGGAAATATTGTCAGGCATCCACGTGAGGAGCATCTGATCGGTCTGCTTCCTCCTTGTGTAAATGTGGTAATACATTTGTATCTAGCTATCTAGCATTACTAGCAAAGAGCTGACTCAATTACTTGTCATCAGCAGGCTGGATTATTGAAATGTCCTCTATGTTGTCAGTCATCAACAATATCTTGCAATACTCCAAATAAAACAAACCATCCCTCCAAATCTGCTGTAAACGTTTTACATCCCACATCTTTATGTCCACCCATCTCTACATTCACTACTGGCTTGAAATACAGCACTGCTTCTTCCTTAAGGTACTGTGCCATAATTACTGAACACAACACAAACAAGGGGCACAATTCAGTGCAATAAAATTAATTTCCTGAATATGTTCATGTTATATGATAGCCCATGCTCATTCTCACACATACATACTATGTCATTTACATTCCTTGGGCAGTGGGCCCTATTTTTCTTAAATGGACAACAGAGAAACTCTTCGTTCTACTGTCCTCCCATAATGCATCCCTTTCATTATTGTAATAAAGATGCAGAAATCCTGGCTCTTTTACATTTTTGAATTTTTTATGTGAACATACATGTCAACATTGCACTCTTTCCAGGTGGCATGATGCTCTTAGTAAGTGACACAAAAAACACAAAAGCTTGTTCCCTTATTCAGCCAATAATATTTCATCACTTCCACATCCCTTTGGTCAATCATAATGACCTTGTATTGAAATGTCCTCATGTTCAAATAAGAACTGCCTGTTTAATATGTCCAGATTTGTTTGCTTTTTAATCATCTGGTTTTTGGACCTTTACTATGGGAGAGTCTCACTACTTTAGTCTCACTTACAGTAACTAAATGGAAATTGAACTGCAAAGGTTTACAACCATAGTATGCCTTTTAAGATAGGGCTGCTGTGACACAGCTTCTGTAAGGGGCTCATGGCTGGTTACATGTGAACATGTGGGCACACACGTGTGCGTGCATGAGCAGGCTGCATGTTAGAGACTACAGGTGTGTGCCGCCTGGTAGCTGAACACAGATGACCTACCATTGGCAGTTTTAAATACAAAGCTTACCTTGCAAAGTAACCTCTTTTGACAGTTCTACACCTTCCTTTTAGATATTAATATGTTACCCCATGTAGGCCTTATTGCCATAAATGCAAGGTACAGGATATTTGAAAGTAGGGCATGTATAAACTAATGCTGAACATGTCCTTACAGTGAGATATACCCTCAAAACAATTTTCACTATAGCAAGGCTGGCTGCTGCTGCCATAGGCAAATAATTGAGCTACATTTTTATATTTATTAAATGCTAACATGTGATGGGTAGAGCCTAGAGAAATACTTATTCCACTCATTTTATTTGTGATTTTAAATTCTCTTTAATGGTAAAGTCAGATTTTAAAATAATATTTTGGAAAAGTCACTTCTAGAAAATTGGTGCTTTTCTGCCTAAACCTTCTGGGGCCTTTCTGAGAGTCGCCAGCTGCCTGGACTGGTGATAGAACTCCCACTGGGTAATGTGCATTGGGGCCAGACAGTGAACAAAAGGTCCTGGCTGCATAGAGGAGTAGGTCTTCCAGACTGGATGTCTGGGGAAGAGTTGTGTCTTGCCCTTCCCTGATTACACTTCATACTAACCTACCTCCAGCACAAACAAAAAAACCTGATACAAGGCCATTGTGTCACTAGCCAGATGGGAGCCAAACCCAGGGGAAAGGGAGGAACTGACCAGAACTAGTTTTTGGGTTAGGCAAAGTGGTGTCCTCCCCCACAAGCGGGCACTGGGCATAAAAGTGGCAGCCACAGAACATGAGTGAGTGCAAGAACTTGGACTGGACAGGTATGTTAGCAATACCATGGACAGCTAGCTGGACAAACCCCCTGATGTCCTGATGGACTAAGGACTCTGTCTACAGCTGACCCCCAGGATAAGTTGAGGCTGTCCTGTGACGTTGCTCTCCTTATACTTTCCGATGGCTAGTTGGGTGAAGATCTAGACCTCTGTGCCCCACCAGCAGGAGCAGCATGGACCAGGAAAAGACTGGGACAGGGAATCACTAAAACCAACTCCCCGCAAGGTGCACCTCTTTAGAGCCCAGGAGACCTGTTGAAACTGCTGCAGGTGTCTTGGTGTCACCACCAGGAGCAAAATGATTCACCGATCAATAAAATTGGCCTACCTGGGATGTAGACCTGGCTTTCTGAAGGATTTGACTTTTGACCTTTTCTGAAGCATGGAACATGTGGGACTCCATTGCTATTTCACTTGGTTCCCCAATGATGGGCATTCCCTGGGAATTGACACAAAGCTTCACCTTAACTCTTTATTCTTAAATTTTCCCCAGACTCCTACAAGGCTCAGGGACTAGATCCCTCTCACCGAGCTCCCAAAAATAGAGGTGGGTTCCCAGGACACTATCCCAGGATCCAGAAGCGAGTGATGTGGAGGGAGGCAGCCAGGATCATGGGGGCCTTGAGGATGCCCTTGCAAAACTCACAGTACCAAAAGCATGAGAGTGTCCCAGATGGGACGGGAGAACTCCTAGGGAAAAACAAAGAACATTACATGGTGCAGCAGCCACAAAAGAAAGCTAAAGCATTAGGAATCGCTCATATAAATTTCACGATCCCGCTGAGGGGCACACCATAGTGCCCTGCAAAGGCAGGATGTTAGCCTTATTTCTTTCTTGCTGTGCCCCAAGGAGTAGCACACCATCTTAACTCCTCAGTGTTGTTGGGGCAACAGAGCTGCAGAAGTCTCCAGAGTAATATATCACAACTTTCAGCCCTATGACTCGTGGGTCATTGCATCCATGACCCCAGGAGAGTTGTTCTTGGGTTTTGAAACATAGGGAGCTGCAGTTTATACTCGATAGCTCTGGAGTGCAGGGACCTGAATGGCTAGATTTGATGCAGCCTAAAGCTGTACAGAAATGACTTAGGTACATGTTATGTTGTTTTCAGCACTTTCTTGACATCATAATGCCGACAGTGATTTTTGATAAGCATTACCTTGCTTTTGTTGACAATAATTACTGCATTTAACCCCTTCGCTGCCAGGAATTTTCCACCTCCTGTGCCAAGCCTTTTTGTCTATTTGGGGTAGTTCCCACTTCGGCCCCAATAAATGTTTGTCCACATAAGTTAAGAAAAAGAAAAGTAAAGAAATAGAGCATAAGTGATCCATGCAAAATTTGTGTCCTTTTTTTCCAACATCCTGGCGATTTTTAACGTACCAAGAGTTTGTGGATTCCCCTGTTCCCTTGGAGGAGACTGGGAGATTAGCTAAAATAGTGCTAAAATTAAGTTTTGGGGAAAAATGGGAACAAGTGCTGCAGAAAAAAATATCTTACCAGCTTTCAGGAAATGGCAGACTTGAATCAGAAAACCACATTTGTCAATATAGTTTTGACAGTTTACTGGGACATACCCCATTTTTACCATTTTGTTGTGCCTTAAGCTTCCTTCCAAGTTAGTGACAGAAATGAGTATGAAACCAATGGTGGATTCTGGATGGCTAAACATTTCTGAAAAGTAGACAAAATTCTGAATTCAGCAATGGGTCATTTGTGTAGATTCGCCAAGGTGTTCTTATACAAAGTAACAGTTGAAATTAAAAAAAATGTTGAAATTGAGCTGAAAAAAACCCAGCCATTTCTTTCTACATTTTCTACAGTAACTTTTTTCAGCTACGGCAGATTTTTTAAAGCAATATACCGTTATATCTGCTGGACCCTTATAGTTGCAGGGATATATAGGGCTTGTAGGTTCATTAAGAACTCAAAGCATCCAAAGCCAATACATGAGCTGCACCTTGCAATGAGTTTTCATTCAACAATTCATTTGGTTAAATATAAAGAGTGAAACATAGGTAGTAGGGAAATTATGTATTTCCAGAGTGGGCATAAGACACAGAGTTTAGAAGCAATGGTTATTTGGACATCTCTGAATTTGGGGTACATATACTAGCATGTGAATTACAGTGCAAAATGACTTCTTTCTGACAACCTGTCTTACATTTGGAAGGCACAAAAAGACAATTGACACTAACATTTGTTCTTCTATTGTGTGTTACCCTTAAGTCTCCAGATATAAATGATACCTCACTTGCGTGGGTAGGCCAGTCACAGGAAACACCCCAAGACGCAATGTGGACACATCACATTTTTACACTGAAAACGGATGTGTTTTTTGCAAAGTGACTAGTGCTTGCGACAGGAAGCGCCCCAAAACACAACGTGGGCACGTCACATTTTTACACTGAAAATGTATCAATTTTTTGCTAAGTGCCTAGCTGTGGATTTTGGCTTCTAGCTCAGCCAGCACTTAGGGAAACCCATAAAACCCACACATTTTTCAAAATTAGACACATAAAGAAATTCAGGATGGGGTGACTTGTGAGGTTCTGTCACCCAGACATCAAAATTTGGCTAAAGAACAACTTTTCCTCATATTTCAGTAATGGAAGCTTCTGGAATCTAAGGGGAGCCATAAAAGTCCTTCCACCCAGCATTCCCCCAAGACTCCCTATAAAAATGGTATCTCACTTGTGGGGGTAAGCCTAATGCCTGTGACGGGAAGAGCCCCAAAACACAATGTGCACACATCACATTTTTACACTGAAGTTTTTTTTAAAGTGACTAGCTGTGGGTTTTGCCATCTAGCACTGCCAGCTCTTAGGGAAACCTACTAAACTCATACATTATTTAAAACTAGACAGTGAGGGGAATCCAGGATGATTTGACTTGTGGGGCTCTCACCAGGTTCTGTCACCCAGAATCTCTTTCAAACCTCAAAATCTGACTAAAATACCACCTTTACCTCACATTTCAGTGATGGAAACTTCTGGAATGTGAGGGGAGTCACAAACATTCTCCCACCCACCATTCCCCCACGTCTCTCGATATAAATGGTCCTCAATTGTGTGGGTAGACCTAGTGCCTGTGTCAGGAAGCACTCCCAAATACAAAAAGTAACACAACACAATTTTACACTGAACACTCATGCACTTTTTGCAAATTTCCTAGCTCTGGATTTTGGCATCTTGCTCAGCCGGCACTTAGGTACTACCAAACTCACACATTTTTTAAAAACAGACACCTAGGGGATCCAGGATGGGATGACTTGTGGGGCTCTAAGCAGGTTCTGTCACCCAAAAATCTTTGCAAAACTCAAAGGGATCCACAAACATCCTTCCTCCCAGCTTTCCCCCAAGTCTCTTAAATAAAATGGTACCTCACTTGTGTGGGTAGGCCTATTGCCCACAACAGGAAGCACTGCAAAACAAAATGTAAACCCATATAATTTGTATAGTGAAAACTCACACTTTTTTTGCAAAGTGCCTACCTGTGTATTTTGGCCTCTACCTCAGCCGGCACTTAGGAAAACCTACCAAACCCACACATTTTTTAAAGCTAGACACCTAAGAGAATTCAGGATATAGTGACTTGTGGGGCTGTCACCAGCTCTGTCACCCAAAATCGTTTGCAAACCTCAAAATCTGATAAAAAAACACTTTAAATTCACATTTAGGTGATGGAAACTTCTGGAATCTGAAGGGAGTCACAAACTTCTTTCCACCCAGCATTTCCCTAAGTCTTCCGCTTAAAATGGTACCTCACTTGTGTGGGTGGGCCAAGTGGCTGCGACAGGAAAGGGGCCAAAACACAACGTAGACACATCAAAATTTTCTATTACAAAACAAACTGTTTTCTGCAAGGGGGGCACCTACGTTTTTGGTCCCGGGCTTGACGGTCATCTAGGGAAAACTACTAAACCCAGACATTTTTGAAAACTAGACACCTGGGGGAGTCCAGGGAGGTGTGGCCCACATGTATCCCCCAATGTTTTCTTACTCATAATCCCACTCCTTGAGCAGATTTTCTACTCAAGAAGTAACTGAATCTACTCGAAAAGGCATGGACAATAAGTAATTGACATGACCTGAAAGAAATCCAGCACCAATTCATAAAAATATAACTTATTTTTAGCATTACATAGACACCAAGATGAACGGAGTGCAACCGTAGCTAAAGATTTTAGAAGCAAAATTAAATCACAGGAAAATGGGCATTTAAACTTCATGTGGAAGTCAATGGAAAAAAAGTACTAGTGACAAACAACCACTTTGAGGTCCAGCTACGTGGAACCCTTGCAGGGTTAAAGTGGTGTGAGTCCTAGACTAGGCCATGACAGTCAGTTCAGATTTACCCGGCCCATGGTTTCTGGGTGAAAAGTTGTCCTTGCTTTCCGTGTTGCTGTGCGGTACTCATGCTGGTGCTGATTTTACTGCTTACACAATGTTGCAGAGAACAAGATGGAAAAACTCAGCAGAGGCTGAATTGTTGATGCTGGATACAGGCTGCATAGTGTGCCCTGCAGTTGCAGTGTCGAGTGTGGGGGTCAGTTACCAGGTTGGCTGGCAACCAACAAGCTTTGGCAGTAGTAAAGGTGAAGAAAAGCTTTGGGAACTTCACAGGGTCTGGGGGAGTTACGTAGTGGCCTGCATTTTTGGGGAAGGTGGGACTACAAATCCCAGAAGACACTGGACCACCTGGATTTTGGCAATCCCATGGAGTGTCCGATGGCTTTGGAGTCAGTTATTCAGATCTGAGGTTCTAGTGTCAGGGGTGTTCCTTAAATACTATATTTATGGGAGATAGGGCTGTGGGGACTAGCTCCTGCAGCTTATCTGCCCTTGAGCTGACAACATCTGATGTAGTGGGTCCCTTTTGCCTGCCAGAACCTTCCATTCTGCCCCTCCTACAATGGCAGAAATGTACATTTAGTGCACAGACCACATTGCTCAACCTAGAGGTGTGGTCAGCCTGCTGGGGGTGTGCACTACCATGCCTTTCTAATTTCCCACCTGTTCACAAGCAAATGTGGGGGCAAAAGGAGGGGTGATTCCTCCCCTGGGGGACAGTACAGATTGCTATTGGGGCAGTAAAGCCTTTAAAGCTCATAGCCCTGAAGGGCCCTTTCACTAGTAGGGGTGGTGTGACTTCCTTCCAGCGTCACCCTTTGTCTCTGACTCCTGGGAAAAATCACACTACATGGCTGGTGGTCAGAACCCTGCCTTGGTGGCATCAAGCACAGGAGAGCATGAACTGACCAGCCAGAACACAAAAGAAGTTGGGACAAACAGGTGAGTAACATTTAAGGTGCCACCTGGGTGCATGCCAGACATTCCTCAACACCAGATTCATGTCAGGTGAGAGAAGGCACATTGTTTGAGGTCAAATTCAACATATCTAGGTGGTACCATAATGGAGCTAGCAACCCATGTCTGCCAAGGTGCAAGTCCCATGTTATCCTATGGACCGACTATCACTTATAATGTACTTTAATATAAAAGACATTATTGAGACATGCTTATATGCCTGCACCTTAAATACAATGCACCTTGCCTCATGGGCTGCAGAGGCCCTACGTAGGTGTGTCTGATGTATACGTAAGGCAGTGCCTTGGACTACATCAATCATGGTGAGGGTGCAGTCAAACTCGAGCAGTTTGCACTGCTCCTGGAGTCTGCAATGGCAGATCTCCCATCAGTAGTTTGTTTGGTTACCCAGGGAAGCAGAAACCTGTGTTGCAGCCCTGGGGTCCCCTTTACCACCTATGCCCTGGGCACCCTGGGTACTATTTACCAGGGACGTATACAGTGGTAAAGTCTATACCAATTAGAGAATTACCAAGTCAACTATCCAGCTTTAGGAGAGAGCATGAGTATGGGGCCTGGTTAGCAGGCTCCAGTACACTGACCGAGGCCTAACCACCAGCATTGGCGCAAAAAAGTGGGGGGTGACCATACACAAAAGGGCACTATCCTACAATTTTTTAATACGAAAAACATTTGGTTAGTTAACTTTTTTTAAACGGAAGGGAGTGCCTTAGAGACTCCAAGTTCCTCTTCCTGTCCAGCAGGCCCATCTAATTGTTTGGTCCATCTCCAGGTCAATTTTCATTTGTATTTCAAGGTGGAAGGATCACTCTCTGTCTGCAATTCTTTCTGCATACATACCATTGGATTTTAAGGAATTTGTTTTTGTGCTATCAAAAGAAAGATAAAAAATGTTGTACAAGGTTGTTGTTTATTTGATAAAGGGCATGCATCAGTATTTATTTGTACTTGTATTCATTTTTTAATATTTGATTGCAATTATGGTGGGTGGTCTGGAGTTTCAGTGGGAGTCTGGTTATTCTTTTGCATTTGTAGTCTTTTGTAATGGAAAAGGGTTGCACAATTCTCTACATTTTCTCCTTGTTTGTTAAAGTTGCACTATTCATTTATTTTAATATGTGGCCTAGTCTGCTTACAGGCAATTCAGCAAGTACTAGTCATGGGTACATGAAATATCTGTGTCTGTGGTATATGTTGTTTTAAAAATCATTTAGGCCAGCGATGGCATTGGATTGCATTAGGAATTTGACTTTTTTGAATTTCACCCCTCTTTTTGTATTTTGATGGGGTAATATTTGATGCCTTGGAAGGACATGTTCTAAAATTGTTATAGCTCACTTAATTTTCATTTTTAACATTGCTGTATTAATGGAAATGCTTAATTAATTGTTGCCATGGGTCTTTTATCTGGCTAGTGTGAGTGTGACTGTATTTGTTGGAGCCAAAGGCCACCATTTGTCTTTGATTGTTCTTCATGCCATGTGGCCAGGGGACATTTTGTGTAGTTAGTGTCCCTAGGCCTGCATATGTTCTTTGCTATCTAAGATTACTTGCTTGTTGTTTCACCATGTAACCGGTGGCCAATATGTGTAGCCAGTAAGTGTACTTTTGCAATAAGCCTGCACGTGTTCTTGGTTGCCCATGCCTCCTTGCTTGCTGTTGTTGTTTGACCATATGGCCGGTGGCCATTATGTGTAGCCAGCCAGTATGCTTTTGTCATTGACCTGCATGCATTCTACTTTGCGGTCCATGCCTTCTTGCTTGTTTGACCACGTGGCCGGTGACCATTTTGTATAGCCAGCCAGTGTTCTTTTTCCATAGGCTGCATATGTTTTTTGTTAACCATGCCTCCTTGCTTGTTTTTGTTTTTGTTTGACCATGTCTAAGCAGTCAATGTGCTTATGCCATAGGCCTGCATATGTTCTTTCTTCTCCAATTCCTCCTTGCTTGCTGCTGTTGCTGTTGTTTCACCATTTGGCTGGCTGCCATAGTGCCATTTTGTGCAGCCAGCCAGTGTGCTTTTTCCATAGGCCTGCATGTGTTCTTTGTTTCCCAATGCTTCCTTGACCACTGTTCTTTGACCATGTGGCTGTTGGAAAATGGGTTATTGGTAAGGGCAGGTAGGTACATACACTTAGCAATAGGCCACTAACCTCCACTAAGGTCCAGTTAGGTCTCAGTAAATTAAACCCAGCTCAACCCTTGGTAGCTTGGCAATGAGTGTCAAGGCTTAACTTAGGAGACAGAGTGTAAAGCATTCAAATATCACAAAACAGTAATTAAATAAAACATAGGAAACAGTTTAAAAATCCAAAACCAATTTATAAAAATAGATTATATTTGTATCTTTAAAATGACACCAAAACAAATAAAATCAGATAAGGGGAACCGGAGATATGAATTTTTAAAGAATTTTTTTTTTTTTAGCGCCTAGAAACAAAAAGCGCCAATCGGATCATCTGGTTGCACCTCGACCGGGGCATAGTCAAAGTTTCAGGCCGACCGCGATGGAGCCCTGCTCGGCTACAGGCCGCGGGAGGCCTCCGTTAAAAGTTTACCTTCACACTTAGGGGGTTATTTTAACTTTGGAGGAGTGTTAATCCGTCCCAAAAGTGACGGTAAAGTGAAGGATATACCACCAGCCGTATTACGAGTTCCATAGGATATAATGGACTCGTAATACGGCTGGTGGTAAATCCGTCACTTTTCCGTCACTTTTGGGACGGATTAACACCTCCTCCAAAGTTAGAATAACCCCCTTAGTCTCTTTTTCAAAGATTTTCTTCAGCAGGACGAACCTGCCAGTCCAATCCGACCTCCTGGAGTCCTTATCCGGATACGTGATGCGGGAATCCTCGGTGGAGATTTTTACCTTTGGACTTAGTCGTTTTTTTCGAGGTGAAAATCCTTCGACTGGGGTAAACCTGGATCTTGATCCGACGTCCCTGGAGCCCTCCTCGGATACGCTGGCTGGGAGGTCCTGGTCAACTTTTTACCTTCGGACTTAGGCGGTCATTCTGACCGTGGCGGTCGGCGGTCGCCGCCCGCCAAGCGGTTCCCGCCGAAAGACCGCACCGCGGTCAAAAGACCGCTGCGGTCATTCCGGCTTTCCCGCTGGGCCGGCGGGCGACCGCCAGAAGACCGCCGGCCGGCCCGGCGGGACAGCCCCTTCAACAATGAAGCCGGCTCGGAATGGAGCCGGCGGAGTTTAAGGGGTGCGACGGGTTCAGTGGCACCCGTCGCGATTTTCACTGTCTGCTAAGCAGACAGTGAAAATCTTTGTGGGGCCCTGTTAGGGGGCCCCTGCACTGCCCATGCCAGTGGCATGGGCAGTGCAGGGGCCCCCAGGGGCCCCACGGCACCCGTTCCCACCATCCTGGTCCCGGCAGTGGACACTGCCAGAAACAGGCTGGCGGTAAGGGGGTTGGAATCCCCATGGCGGTGCTGCAAGCAGCGCCGCCATGGCGGATTCCCTGGGCCAGCGGGAAACTGGTGGGAAACCGCCGGCTCCCCTTTTACGACCGCGGCTTTACCGCCGCGGTCAGAATCGCCAAGGAAGCACTGCCAGCCTGTTGGCGGTGCTTCCGCCGCACTCCGCCATGGCGGTCATGGACCGCCAAGGTCAGAATGACCGCCTTAGTCTCTTTTTCTGAGATTTTCTTTACCGGGACGAACCAGCAAATCAGGCTGGGTCGTGGTTGAGGCAAGCCGGCTAGAGTTGCTGCGGCGGGTCGGTCCCTCTATGGAGCTTTTTTTTCAAAAGTTGTCCAAACTTTTCCAAACTTCTGGGGCTTCTCCCAGATGTCCTTTTAAGGTTCTTTTGAGGTCCACAGCTCACCCCAAGGGTCCAGAAGTTCTGAGATGGTCCTTGGGGGGTGCAGACTACAACTCCCAGAATGCACCTGGCGCAAACTCCTTTTTGGCCACAGGACAGTGGTCAGCTGGTCGCTTTATTCAGGAGTTGGTGCAGGGGACTCTGGTTAGCAATTTTTCACCTGTAGCAAACAGGGAGTCCCTCCTTGAACCAGTTGAAGCCAGGCAAAGTCCTTCTTGTGGTGAAGCCCAAGTGTGCAGCTGGTGCAGTTCTTCTGAGTGCAGGTTCCAGGTGCAGGCCAGGGGTCCAGCAGGGCAGTCCTTCTTCTTCTGTTGTTCTTCCTTGTTGGATGTGGTAGGGAACTGAGGTGTGGGTGCAGGTCTGCCAGTTTTATCCTTGCTCCTGTGTGAAAAGCAGGTGCAGGGTCCTTCCCCCTGTGATGACCACTTCCTGGGAAGTGTGGCAAAAATCAATCCCAGGAGGCAACATTCTCTAAAAATCCATCATGGCTGAATCTGATTTTTGGAGGTTACATCTGGCTGAACCCACCCACTGATGTGGCTGAAAATCATAAACAAACCCCTCTCCTGCCCTCTCCTAATCTAATCAAGGGGGCACCTAGTTGTCTGGGGTTGCAGGATGTGGGGGTGTTGCTGGTTGCTCCAAATGTCCTTCCCTGCCTTTGAAGACCAGTTTGGCAGCCCTCCCCCTTCCTGCCTCACCATCTGCTGAGGGGAGATTCCTTCCCACAGGCACATTCCTTTGTGTGAAGCCAGGCCACTTCACACCTCATCAAGGCAGGTTGGCCAAGCTGCTAGAGGCTGGCCAATCAGGGCACAGCAGCAAAAACAATGCAGGGCTGAAATTGTCAACTTTTCAGGTAAAGTTTAAAACTCTTTACCTGAACAAGTTATATTAAATCCAACAACTGGAAGTTGTGAGATTTATTACAACAATTAATTTGATACCAAATTCTTGGTATGCATCATTTAAGGAGACTTTAAAAATTAAAATACAGTCTCCCCATTCTAGCCTATGAAGGCCATTTACTACAATGAGGGAAAAACAAATTTGGCTGTTTTACCTCACCAGGGCTTATAAAACTATTTGTATAAAGTCCCTGCTTATAGTTACATGGCACCCAGCCCTAGGGGCACATAGGGCACACCTTAGGGGTGACTTATATGTAAAAATAAGGTAGTTTAAGACTTTGGAACTACTTTTAATTCCAAAGTCGAATTTGCATATAACTTTAATTTAAAAGCAGCCAGTAAGGCAGGCCTGCCTTTAAAATGACACTGGGCACCTCAGCAGTGCACCTATGGGTGCACCACCTATGCTGTGGTCCCTAAACCTACATGCCCTACCATATACTAGGGACTAATAGGTAGGTTAACTTAGCCAATTACAATTAGCCTAATTTGCATATCCATTTTACACAGAGCACAGGCCCTGGGACTGGTTAGCAGTACCCAGGGTACCATCAGAGTCAGGAAAACACCAGCAAAAATTGGAAAATGGGGGCAAAAAGTTAGGGGGCCTCTGCAATCAGCCCTGTTTTCTCACAGTGGCCGATGGCCATTTTGTGTAGGCAGTTAGTATGCTCTGTTTTTGCCATAGGCCTGCATGTGTTCTTGTTCTCCAATGCCTCCTTGCTTGCTATTGTTGGTGTTGTTTGACTACATGGTCGGCAGTCATTTTGTGCAGCACCCAGGGTGCTTTTGCCATTGGCCTGCATGTGTTCTTTTTTGTTGTTTGTGCCTCCTTGCTTGTCGTTTGACCATGTGGACATTTTGCATAGTCAGTCAGTGTGCTTTTGTCATAGGCCTTCATGTGTTCTTTGTTGCTTGTTGTTGACCATGTGGCTGGCAGCCATTTTGTTCTGCCAGCCAGTGTGTAAACCCTTCTTTCCAGTTTTTAAAAACAATGTTCTAGGGCAATTGATTGATAGGGGCCGACAATGCCTTTTTGTTTTTATTCATTTTTTTTACTTTTCTCTGATATCAGTTTAATATGTTTGAAGACCATTGTATTGCATGTATGAACGATGTTTAGTATTCCATAAATTTTTTTATTTTTTTAGCAGTGCCTCCATGCCTCCCAAATCCCAATGGATTCCTCTTAGTTCCTTTATAAACAAGCAATTGTTTATGTACTTATTCATTTATTTTACCAGCATTAAATTTTTAAGGATTGTCATTATTTTATCTTGTACCCCCGCCTGCCATACTTGCAAAGCTGCACACACACCAGCATAAAGTTTTTGAAGAATTACTCAGTTTTCCCCTGGACCACGCTGCCTGCCGTAGGTGCACACCAGCATTTATTTTATAAGGATTACTCCAATTTCCCCGGCAACACCTGCTTGCCGTAGGCGCATACCAATATTCATTTTTGGGGGATTATTTAATTTCCCCCTAGACCACATGACTGTCATAGGCAGGATATTGCCATCTTCCCCTGAAGCCCCTGTCTGCCGTATGCACACACCAGCATTCATTTTCTAAGGATTATTCAATTTTCCCCTGGATCCCATGGCTATCTTCTGATGCTCAAAGAGCTAACTGTTGTATCTGTAGTTTATTATCCTGATTGAAAATGAAATATTATGTTATGTGGTGTGGTTTGACTTTGGGATGGATACAATAACCATATTAAAATATATTGTCAGTACAATGAATAATTAAAACTGCAAAAATGCTTTCTTGCTTGTTTGCTTTTAGGTGCACTAGATACATTACCCACAGAGTACTGCCACACAGAATCTGGACATTTATTGGACTCTAGATGAGTCCAAGAACCTACCACAAGAGACAGGGTACCTGAAAGTGTTACAATTAAGGAAGAGGATGAGGAGGACGAGTCAGCCATTGTCATAGAAGCTGGCTCAGATGACATCAACACTACTCCACCTATTTCAACCTGCTTTGAGGGATGTGTCACTGGGACCACTGCCACCACCCCCAGCTTCCTTATTTATAAGGCCCCTGCTGAGACCTCCAGACAGAAGTTCTGGCGTGCAGATTTCAACCTCCAGAGAGGGCAGTGTTGTTGTCTCATGGCAGCCAACACCAGCAACAAGAACACTAGCAAAAGCAGCAGCATAAGAATCGGACCCATCCTCTGTAATGGATTGGTTTAAGCAGCAGGGCTTAAGTCAAGTGCAGAGGCAAAGACAAAAGAGGTTGAGCAAGTGGCAGCACCAATGACCATTCAGAGTATGTTCTAAGACTATCTGGAGGCCCAAAAGAAGTCTACATGGATCAAACATATTGTTCTATTGGTATGGGAATATGCACCAATGGACAGAGCTCAGCAGGCTGGCAATAAAGTATCTGGCATGTCCAGTAGCAAGGGTGTCTGTCGAGCATGTATTCAGTGCGGTTCAGGCAGGTATCTCAGTTCGAAGGACCAGTCGCTCACCTCAAAGCATGGAGAGATTTACCATGATTAAAATGAACCAACACTTCATACAACACTATTAAACTGTTCCTGAAACACCACAGGAAGAGGATGAGGGTGACTTGTCCGACTGTGCACTAGCTGGCCAAATTCTGGATGAACCCCCTGAGTTTGAAGACAAGCTCTACTTCCCTGACTTAGAAGGCCAACATAAAACTTTCAGATCATCAGCAAACTGCTTTACCAAAAAGAAATATTGATATAGCTAGAGGAACATTGTATAATTTGTTTGGTTGAAGCAGCGGCTCTGGTGCCACCACTTGCTGCCTGCTGCTCTAACATGACACTGGGATGGAAAAAATGTAGGAATAAGAAAAACAAGCAGAAAGGGCGAACTAAGGAAGTAGAAAGGGAAAACTAAAAAAGTAAAACAAATGACAGAAAAATGTATTTAATAAAACAAAAATGTAAAATACAGAATTACAAAGACACATGCTGTTAAAAAATGGTGAATGAGGCATGGATGATAGATATAGGTGGAGGATTGGAAAAGATACAAAAATCAGGCCCTACACCATGCAGAGAATAGAACACAGGTAAAAGATAATGGCAGTGCCCCTGTAGACCTTGTGGCGCAGTTTGCATTGATTTTTCAGAGCAGAACACACGTCAGGCCTGAAATAGCAGTGCGAACAGGCGGGTGGCAATTCTTCCACCCATTTTCGGAGTTCCGCTGAATGTCACGGAGTCTTTCTTGAACTCCGTGGAATTCTGTGGGGCACAACTCCACAAGTTCTACCCACGCCTATTATAGAGTTTATAATACAGGTGATCCCTAAATGCAAACAATATAGTTGTGACACATTTTTATGTGGTCACTATTTGACAAAACCAATAGGATTGCCTTGTGCATTGATGTGGTCACTGTTTGACAAAGCCAATAGGCTTGCTTAATATATTGATTTGGTGACCCCTTGAGAAATCCAATAGGCCCCCTATATTGTGATGGTCTACCTTTTGTAGGTGGGAGGTTACTTTGATTTTGGGGGCCATGACTCACTAGTGGTGAAATGTGATTTCAGAATGTAGCCAAAAGAAATTTCATCTGCCTGCTGTATTTATTTGTAAATTAATATGTAGCATTTGTAGTGTCTGTGTAATAAATGTACTTTTGCTCTTTCAAAGACAAGGCGCTGACTGACCAGTCATGTTTTGAGTGTTATTATTGTGTGCCAGTGAATGGTGATTACTGGCCCACACCACCTTCCTTGAATAGGCCTTGGACTGCTTTGCTTCGCTACCATGAGAGAGTCAAGTACTACAATGGGGTACTTGGTTCCGAGTGAGGAGACAATTGTGGGACTATTTCTTGTGAAAGACTCACATTCTGCCCAATTAATAAACTAATCCCTTACACTTTGCTCTCCTCTTTCTTTGAAGATTACACTATCACAGACACAGGTTGTGACACCAAATGACCATTTCCATGGGTGGAAATGAGTATGTCATGGATTGTGTAATGCTGATGCATATAATGTTGCTATTGTTAATTTTGCACTTGCTAGGAACATGCAAAAGCGTTTCACACAATTTGACCTTTATATTACACTGTTGGCCTGATTCATAAAGGTACACTCACACTTTAGTGTAGGTTTGTGATTTTTTTATAATCCTCAAAGTAATTTTACGAGTAATATCTTTACGACTGCCTATCTTTTAATGTGTGAAGCCTCTACACTCCTAAAGATACTTTATATCAATTTTTTTGTGAATTGCTAAAAAATCATAAACTTACACTAAAGTTGAAGATTACCTTCATGAATCAGGCCAACAGTTAGTAATTCTTATTGTGCTGTTTTTGCATGGATTTGAATGGGAACAATGACTTAAATGGAATGCAGACAGTGCACCTCCAAGGGCTGAAAAGCAACACAAATTGACTACTGTGCCACTTTGTCACTCCTACTTATGGGACTGAGCTGTCTTGGTGCAAAAGTTTAGTAAATTTGAGCTCAAGCAGATTTCCCTTGTATGGACTAGCCCATGATCACTGGGTGAGAGCAGGAATTTAATTAAGGGATTACAGTTATCAAGGTGATTTATTTTCCTTGACTCAACAAGTAAAGTTATATTGGTGTTCCCATTGGATTATAGAGCTGACAAAACAATGTTCAACGATTACCAGGCTGGTGAGACCTGAGTGAGAAAATTCCATTTATGTGAAAGTTAATTTCTGAAAATAACAAATTGATTAAAATGAGTAAAAATAAATAACACCGTCCTAGTACTACACACTGAATCTGCATTTTAAACCTAAAGGCAAGAGGAATGCACAGAACTTCATACATTTTAATTAAAACTGCAGCTAGGTTTTTAGGGTGAAACAATGAAGCTGAAAATGTGAACAAATGATGGTGAGAGTACGCTACAGGGGCTTTTCTTAATAAACATTTAACAAAAGTGAAGGTAATGGCAAAATAGAGCAACAAAGGGTAATAGGCATAGGAAAGGAAGGATCCGTGCAGGGGTGGAGGGGGTAGAATATGAGAAATGGTTATTAAAAAAGAGGTGTACAGCTAAAAAAAAGTAGTTGATATTTGCTCAGTCTGGGGGAGTGGACAAGTAGGCCTATCCCTCTACAAATGTAAAACCTGAAGCTGTTGTACAATTACCCAGCATTACAAGATCTACCCTGAGGTTAAACCCAGAAATGAGGAATTATCAGTGGAATCAGGAATAGCTCGTTCAGTTCCCCAGATTATTCCCTATTTCTCTGTGTTGGTGAAATGGAATAGATGCATGGAGTTCCATGTATCTCATAATATTCATTGGATATTTACTTATTACTGGTTTCATCTGGATTGTCATAGTATTTAAATGAGTCTCTTAGAGACTTGTCACTCTGAAACTGCTTTTCGTCTCTATTCACAAAAAGAGTGTGGTATTGTATGGGCCCCGTAGCAGAGAAAGTGAAACTTAATCAGAAAATTATTATTTGGGCTGCAGGTGAGTTGTTGTCCGAACCTCAAAGGCGCTCTACACATTCCATGTAGAGACGTCTCCAGCAGCACAGAGGTCTACCAGTCCTCCCTCTACCTTCGGCAGGCTCAGCTAAAGCATCAAAGTCCTGCTTCATTCCAAAGTGCTCTTTGCTTTTGCAGAAATAGGGACTCTTGAGGAAGAGGAAACCCACGCTGATTGAGGTCAGCTGCAGAAGTGTTTTTAACACCCCTGTAGTATAGCAACAGTTCATTACACTCAGGCTGTTTTTATTTTGCATGATGAACACTTTATGAATTGTGATATGCACTCTAATACATTTTCAGGTTCTGGTGGAGCAGAAAAATTTAAATAAGCCTGATGGTAACTCCAAGTTATTGCTGTCACTTCTACTGCCTTTGCATCTTAGTAGTTGCAAGGGCAGTTTCAGGGCTTGCAAGGCGCAAGTTACTGGAGCAGGTGTCCATGGAAATGTCATCTATTTCAAAATATTTGAGAATTTGTGCTTGTTAGGTCTGATTCGCAAGAACCTGTTTATTTAGGCAGCATTTTTGTATTGCTCAGATACGCCAGTTAATAGATATTTCCTTTAGAATAAACATGTCCAATGAATCTGCCAAAGCAGAAGTATACTTGCTTCACCGTTAACAGTTCTGCAAACTTAAGGGCATGTATGCAGGTCCGTTGCAATCTGATACAAGCCCAAAATGAGATCTATGAAGTGACACACAACCACCTCGCGTGGTCCTGAGTGGCTTCATAAATCTTGAGAAAAACATCACAGCGTAAATTGCTGCATTTCCTTACTCTGCACTAGGGAGGCATTACATTGGTTTGTGTGGGTTGTCCCAATCAACATCCATGGATTTGGACTCTTCCCAAGATTTACCATAAGTGGTAGACCTGGGAATGCCCAAAAACTGCTATGCCTCCCCAGGTTAAGCATAACAAGGAGAAATGCAGCCCACATAGAAAGAAGAAAAGCCTCAGGGGATTGTTTTTTTGTAAGAAGGTGCCCCTTCCTACACAAAACAATCCTGCTTATAACGCAGGCACCCTTGCACCCTAGTTCAAGAGTGCCTGCTTTGGCACTAGGCAGCACATTGTGTGCATTGATGGGAAAAAGCAGAAATATGCTGTATTTTTTTTAAATACAATGCATTCCTGCCCTTTCTATGTTATGCAGGGCAGCACAACGAGGCGGCTTGGTGAGCTGCGCTGTGTAACATAATGATAAATCTGCCCCCAAGTTCCTAAAGGCACTAAAATAGAATTCACTTCACTTGAGAATGTTCAATATAAAGTGAGGTGAGGCTGGACCTCCAAATGCTAGGACAGGGTTGTGGGAAGGGAAAAGAGAAGGTGTTTTGAGGAAATTTAAAGTGACTTCTATCTACGGGAACCCAGCAGGGAAACCTAAACCACTCCCAGTTTGGAATACAAGTACCCAACAACTCCACATAGGAAAACAAATCACAAGGCCAAAATCCTAACCACAAAGGAGCAAATTTACAGTAAACACTGTGCTTTCAATTAAATTGTTTAAAAAAAATCTTATACTCTTGGGTATGGCTGCAATCATCTCAGAAGGACAGAAAGTACTTACAGTGAACTCTTCCCAGTGAGTGAGGTTACCTGCCCTCATTTCTAAATGTTGTTTTGATAACAAAAAAAACTTGGAGAAAATGACAGCTCTAGGGTTTTGCATGTGCAGATAATCTCACACATGCTGAAATCGTATGCCTCATTAATGCATATACTTCTTACCTTCCTTCATTTCCTCCTGAAACAGAAGAAGAAAGGTTCCAAAATGCTTTTATTCATAATTAAAGAATAATTTCCTCTGCTGATGAATTAGAAAAACTGCCCCTTAATGTGTGCTTGTAAGTGAAACACAGCAAAAGCCAAAACAATAGATCCACAATTAATAATGCACAGCATGTTAGCTTCGAAATTGTAACCAATGAGCCTTGTGGATAGTAATTTCATTACAGTAGCTTCCCAGCACTCCATGGTTTTCAATAGTCTTTCAGAAAATACTAATTATGGCCATTTTGGCCAATAGTTTGATCTTGGCAAAGAAGGTAACCTCCAGTCCCCACAGAGACGTTTACAAATTTTGAAATGTGCTCATGTGACCAAATGATGCTGGAGAGCACATCATGGGGAATGTGAACGATCACTGGAAGAGTAATAATTTGTGAGTGAACACTTCACAGCAAGGTGGATTTTCATTTGTTTCCAAAATTATTTGATGTTCCTTAAGGAGGTATGAAGGAACAGAAGGGCTATAGGAAAGAGTCTTGTTGGTGCAGGCATGTTCCCTCAAATTGATTCAGCTTGATGGAAGCACTACAAGAAGGTGTTGAGAGGTCGACCTTAGGCATTTGGTTGGGTCATGTAAGATTAATATTGTAAAAAGGTAGTCTAATGGTTTGACATGAAGCAGGGGGTTATGAAGTTAATCTCATGTTTTACAATGGCAAGAAGTAGAGTCTTCTCAAGATGGAAGGTATTATTTCAGACATTAATAATTGACAGAGCTTCTTCTGTTATCAGGGCAATACAGTCTTGTGTTTGGGGAAGAGGGAGAACTCCAAAAAGGCAACAGAGATGGAAAACAGAGATGACCCCTGTGGAAAAGGATGACACCTGGATTTCTGACACAGGTATTTATAGTGAGAGGGATGCCCAGGCCATAACGTGATTAAAGTTTCGGGGCCATTCAATAGAAACTCAAATTTAGTACATTCATGAAGAGCTGATTCTCTGTCATCCAATATGTGAATTTGATGGAGTATTTCTGATTAATTTTATATTCAGGTTTTGTCAGGGTTCCAATGTATTTAAGTTTTGCCAGTATGCATATGGTACCCAACATATAGTACCCAACCGCATAGCTGGCAAAAATGGTTGCAAGAAAAGTCATGTATGTGTAGAAGAAAACTGTTGTGAAGAGTTTCTGCAGCGCCCCATAAGTAACTGGTAATATTTATAAGGAGAATCCAGTTCCCTCCTGATAATCATTTAAATGGAATAATCTAAGCCAAATGTACTTTTCAGTTGGTAAATAAGATTGCTATGGTGATTTGTATAGAATACAGCCCTTTTAGTGTCTCGCTTATGTTTGAAGCCACATTGGAATTTGCTGTGTAAGTTATTAGTTTCTGAATGCTGGAAAGTGACTACCTCTTCTACAATTTTTGTAAGGACAGGGAGGCCAGAGATAGGTCTTTAATGAGCCAGAACTGGACTAGGGGGCATATTTAAGAGCCCGTAGTGCCACCTTAGCACCGCCATAGTGTCATTTTATGATGCTATGGTGGTGTTAAAATGGCTTTTCTGCTGCGCAATATTTACAAAGTGACTCAATGCATGCATTGCACCACTTTGTAACCCCTTGCACCACATTATGCCTGCACCAGGCATAATGTATGCAAGGGGAGTTCCGTTACTAGGAGGCCCACAAAAATGGCGCATTGAAATTTAAAAGATTTCACTTTGCCATTTTTGGTGTCATTTTTAACGCCTGCTCTGAGCAGGTGTTAAAATTACACACCCATAGAAACCTAAAGGCCTCCTTGCACTGTGCTACACTAGCGTCAACATTTTTGACACTGGTGTAGCAAAGCACCACAATAGCGTCACAAATCTTGACACTGTTGTACTAACGACCGTCATGGTGCGATGTTTCACAAATACGGCTGAACCATGGTGTTGTTAGGTGCCAGTAGGGGGCTCAGAAAAAGTGGTGCATTATAGCTGATGCACCACTTTGTCTTAAATATGGGCCTATGTTTCTTGAGAAGGGGTGGGATGATTTCTTTAACGCTAACACGGATATTGACAATAGGGAATTATTAACAAATTTTATTACAATTGTTTCTGTGGTGCATTTACAATTTGAAGGATTTTGCACATAATGTTCAAAAACAGATTAAATGTGAGATAGTTTTGTGATGGACCAGAGTTTGGTAGTTTTTGTCATTTAAGAACAAATAAGGTTCTGATAGGTGTTTAGACAGGTGCAGTTGAAATGTTAGGAAGACGTGTTTTTTTAGAGAGATCAAAAAGAGATCTTTGATGACTTTTTGGGTTGGAAGATTGGCATGTAAGATATGAGACAAGAAGTATGGATATTTTTTTCCTGAGTTAAGCTTCTGCATAACTTCTGTCAAGCAGGTCACTAACAGTTTTAAGGGATGAAAGCACAACCTTTTCCACTGCTTTCAAGGGATCTAGCTTTTCACTTTAAGTACCTAGGGGCATATTTATACTCCGTTTGTGCCGAATTAGCGTCGGTTTTTTTACGCAAATTCGGCGCAAAACTAACGCCATATTTATACTTTGGTGTTAGACGCGTCTAGCGCCAAAGTATGAGGAAAGAGTGTCATTTTTTTGCGTGAACGCCTTCCTTGCGTTAATGAGATGCAAGGTAGGCGTTCCCGTCCAAAAAATGACTGCGACACAAATGCGTCGTATTTATACTCCCGGGCAAAAATCACGCCCAGGAGTAGGCGGGGCAAAAAACCCTGCATTTGCGCCTCTTTTTAACGCCTGGGTCAGGGCAGGCGTTAAGGGACCTGTGGGCTCAAAATGAGCCCACAGCTGCCCTCCCATGCCCCCAGGGACCCCCCCTGCCACCCTTGCCCACCCCAGGAGGACACCCAATGATGGAGGGACCCATCCCAGGGACATTCAGGTAAGTTCAGGTAAGTATACATTTTTATATTGTTTTTTGGCATAGGGGGGCCTGATTTGTGCCCCCCTACATGCCTCAATGCCCAATGACCATGCCCAGGGGACATAAGTCCCCTGGGCATGGCCATTGGGCAAGGGGCATGACTCCTGTCTTTACTAAGACAGGAGTCATGTAAATGGCGTCTGGGCGTCGTTAAAAATGGCGCAAATCGGGTGGAGGCGATTTTTTAGCGTCAACCTGACTTGCACCATTTTTAAGACGCCCTAACGCCATTTTCCCCAACGCCGGCGCTGCCTGGTGTACGTGTTTTTTTTCCACGCACACCAGGCAGCGCCGGTCTGCTAGCGCCGGCTAACGCCATTCAATAAATACGGCGCCCACATGGCGCTTCAGAATGGCGTTAGCCAGCGCTAAACTTTTTGACGCTAAACTGCGTTAGCGTAGTTTAGCGTCAAAAAGTATAAATACGGGCCCTAAGATTTTTTGGAAAACTATTTGTTTAGAAGGTTTACGTTTTATTTCTGTGAGGGGCGTCATCTCATCCAGTGCAGCACTAGTTCTACAGTGAACACTGTCGGGGGTGTCAGATGGGTCATCACAAGGGGCAAAATCCTTCACAGGACAGCATAATACAAGTTATTAGCCTGCTCTTCGTTTAAGTTTCTAGTCCAAGATGAGTGCAGAGGGGAGTTTTCACTGATGTTTTAGAGGAGGAAATCTTCCTTCACAAGTGAATGAGAGAAAGTATCTAATCAACTCTCACTTCTGCAGATTCAAAAATATTGTAACTAATCAGCCTCTTGTCTTCGGAGAGAGAATGAAAGATACACATGCTCAGAATATATTGGCAATGGGCTAGAGATGTTATTTGGAAAAGGGTTGAAGGAGATTGCTTTATGTCAAGGCGTGGGTAGGAAATCCAGAGGTAGAAGGTGTCCTAGGTGGTGGATATGTGGTCATTTCAGTAGTCATCAATCAGTAGAATATGATCGTGGGCAACAATGCTCACCCCACTGTGTGCCCTGTTGGATTTATTGAGGAGCTTGTTTCATGCTCTTCAGAAAGCATCTTCGATTTTCTTTGCTGTACACAAGAACAAGGTTCAACTGTTTTGATAAAGCATGTGGCTTATGCTTTTTTTGCATGCTATTCTTTTACAAATAGAGCTATCAAGATTTCTTATGACTTTAAATAGACAAATAGTTTGCTTCGTAAAGGCAAATATATTTGTTGGGTTACAATGCCTGAACTAAACGAATTAACAGCATTATATGATGCCGTTGTATTACAGATAGTACATCAAGGGCCAGATGTAGCAAAGGGTTTGCGCCTCGCAAACGGCGAAAAACGCCGTTTGCGAGGCGCAAAAGCCTCTCTGCTATGCAGAAATGCATTTTGCGAGTCGGATCCGACTCGCAAAATGCATTTCCAACTCGCAAATAGGAAGGGGTGTTCCCTTCCTATTTGCGACTCGCAATGCTATGCAATTTCATTTGCGCCCTCGAAAGCGGTCGCAAATGAAATCGCTGTTACCATCCACTTGAAGTGGATGGTAACCCATTCGCAAACGGGAAGGGGTCCCCACGGGACCCCTTCCCCTTTGTGAATGATCACAAAAACAATTTTTCAGAGCAGGTAGTGGTCCTATGGACCACTGCCTGCTCTGAAAAATACCGAAACAAAAGGTTTCGGTTTTTTTTCTAAGTGCAGCTCGTTTTCCTTTAAGGAAAACGGGCTGCAGATAGAAAAAAAAAAACTGCTTTATTAAAAAGCAGTCACGGACATGGTGGTCTGCTGTCTCCAGCAGGCCACCATCCCCGTGAGTGCCCATACTCGCAATGGGGTCGCAAACTGCGACCCACCTCATAAATATTTATGAGGTGGGTCTTTGCGACCCCATTGCGAGTTGCAGAAGGTGTCTGAGACACCTTTCTGCATAGCAAATTGCGACTTGCAATTTGCGAGTCGCACGGACTCGCAAATTGCAAGTCGCAATTTGCTTTCTTCCTACATCTGGCCCCAAATTCTAAGTTAGGTTGCTATGACAATTACATTGAGAGAAGCCCACCTGGGGCGACTGCAGATTGTCTGGCGATTACAGTAACTTGGCATTGTGTGCCACGCTAACATTTTCTTCATAGATAATTATTTAGTACGGTGAAGTCATTAGTATGTTTATAGTTATATTCTTGGCAGGGTAAAATGTCTCATTTCAGAAAATAATCTAAACGTTCTGTTAACATTAAAGTAGTAACATTGGGAAGTAAACACACTTTTGGTTACAATGGGCCCCTCTGTACTGTTCAGGGTCAGCGCCAAAATTCTGCCGCTAACCCTGAACAGTACATCAATAGAGTCAAAAGTGTTGGCACTATTGCCCGTACCCTGTGCCATGGTGTGCCATATTTTAAATACGGCGCACACATGGTGGCGGTAGGTGGGGGCTAAGAGGCGCAAGTTAATTATTGCTGAACCAGGTGCAGAGCCCCATTTCTTAAATCTGCCCCCTAATGTTTGTAGTTTGTTCAAAACCTCTGGATTTTTTAAAACATATTTTTATTAACGTGTTGTAAAACAGTCATTACATTGTATTCACCAAATTACAGTGCATCTGGCAATGGAGATGTACTCGCTTTTATACCGTCTGACGCCATTTATATGTACATAATTGACAGTCTAACAATACACATGTAAACGAGTGAGTTAAAAGTAATTACATATATCATTGATAGTGGCACTTCTGCTGACATTCCGTTCTATACATCTTTCCTAAGTGCAACCGAAAACAACTTGTTATTTTATAATGTGGCACTATACAACACCCGGTTATTTGTAATTGTCGCACCCATGCTGATACATAGCCTTTAAAGATTGGGTTTGCGCCAGCATTCTATCACCCCATATCAATGTGTATCAGAGTACTGGTCAACTATTTTCTCATTGCTGCTTCGGCGTGTTCCAGTCCCCAGCATGAAGGCCTACCACAGTGCCTGGTGCAAATTAAAGTTGCATTAAAGAGCTCTCTACTCCCCACCCCTTAAACTAGCCTTAAACTTTCCTCTTGAAATAGTATCAATACTTGTGCGATTTTGCAAGGGGAGGAGGAGGAAATAAGGGACAGCCTCCCCACTTAGGACTTTGAATTGGCATGGTGTAGAGTAGGGATGGGATCCGCAAGTAGCATATCGAGTGAATCACAGCTCAGGTTGTCCGGTTAAATCCTGTGACCACTGCATTGTCCTGGGTGTCCTCCAACCCATTCTGTTGGAGGTGTTCCAAAAACGTCTCCCATTCTGCTGATATGGGGCATTTCCGCAGTCCCCGGTATTCCTCTCTACGTAAGGCTGCACCCTGTGCCTCCCCACAACATAATAATTTTTTGTCCAAGGAAGAATCTGGGACTTCCAGCAAATTGTGATTAACCGCTTGGCTACTATAAGTGCTAGGTCAATGAATCTAGTAGTCACTCCCGCTTTCCCTGACCTAGGATACAGGTCCAATCCAATAAAGGGACTCAGTGATTTCACAAAGTGTGTTGCGGATGCCATTCCAGTAGTGTCTCAGGGACAGACAGGCCCACAACATGTGGAGTCAATCTGCCTCCTCCGTATGGCATCGGGGACAGGTGGATTTTATGGTTGGGAAAAGAGGTACATTTAAATCTTGCATTGCGTGGATGCTTGTTCTGTAAGGAATTTTCATTCTTTATCATGTAAAGGGAATTCTAGGTCTGTTTCCCATTTTTACAGCAGAGGGGACAGTGATATACGATAATCTGAGTGATGTGCTTTGTATAGCTATTTAATCAGGTGCCTCCCTGACCCCATGTCATAAAGTGTTTGCACTAGGGAATGTGTCTGGAGTTCTAAAACGGATGGGGTTCATTGGTGGCGTATAAAATGTAACAGATTGACCTGTATTAGAAATTGGGTACCTGATATCTGAATCTGGGCTACAAACTCTCTATGGTAGAGGAGGTGACCCTCCATGAAGATATCCCCCAAGGTGAGAACAGCGGGTTTTGCACCAATAGTGGTAGCCGCTGTGTGTGTATCAGTCTCCCAGGCAGGATCAGCGATTGTAGTCCTCCACTTTCAAGTCACGTCTGTGTATATTTTATCTCCTGTAGATGTATACCCGCTAGCCTTTAGGCCAGCCATTGTAGTTGTACTGCAATGCAGTATGTCTGAAAATTGGGTGTGCTCATTCCTCCCTCTTCTGTGGGCAGCTGCAGTTTTTGAAGACTAATACAGTGGTGTCCCGTGGCCCATAATAATTCTGTCAGTAGGATGGTCAGTGTTTTGAAGATTTACTGCTTTATTCAGATTGGGAGGTTCACAAAAAATACAATAACCAGAGAAGCATCACCATCTTGGCTGATGCCTTGCACCCAGCCACTGAGAGGGGAGGGAAGTCCAGAATTTGATCTGTTATCTCAATGCTGTTATTGCTTTGTTCAAATTACCTTCTAGTAGGTCAGTAGGGGAGTGATATATCTGTACACCAAGATATCAAAATGTCTGTTGGGCTACAAGGATCTCAAGTATGCCCGATGGGACTGTTTCAGAGGTGAAAAACCCCTCTTGGAATGAAAACACAAGGGACTTTGAATGGTTTACTTTCAGGCCCGAGATTGCACCAAATTGTTTGAGAATGTGGATTATTAGCTCATGCTTCCTACTCATATCACGTACATATAAATGCATGTCATCTACGTATAGGGACACCTTGTGCTTTCGACACCCATCAAGAATCCTCTGACTGCCTCCCTCTTGTCTCAGCTTTGGGGGAGGGGTTCCATTGCCAGGGCAAATAGTAATAGGGAATGCGGGCAGCCCTGTCGAGTGCTCCGGGATATCTGGTAAGATGGAAAAATGTGCTCGCCTGTCTTTGCTCTGGCCATAGGGCGGGAGTATCAAACCTTAACCCATCTTATGTAGCCAGCTGGTATGTTTGAATTGTAAATAGATCTTCCCACTCTAGTGAATGAAATGCCTGCTGCAGATCTAGGGACTTGCATCCCACCTTTGCGTAGACAGACTTCGCTAACTCCATCACCTGATACAGACGGTGAATGTTTGAGGAAGTGCTCCTACATGGAATAAAGCCACATTGACAAATGTCAATCAATTGAGGCAGGAGTGGCAGTAGTCTTTGTGCAAGGACTTTGCTGAGACTTATAATCAGTGGTTAATATTGACAACGGTCTGTAAGAGGAAAGCTTGGTGGGTGCTTGACCTGGTTTTAATAAAGAAGAGACCAGTGCTTGGCTTGAGGTAACGGGGAGCTCTCTATGCTCTTGTACATTGCAACCAACATTGGGGTGAGCTGTGACATGAATGTCGAGTAGCATTCGTTTGGCAACCCATCGATACCCGGGGACTTATTGCGTACAACTCCCTTATGGCCTGACATACCTACTTTTCTGTTATGGGCTCACCCAATTGTGCACATTAGTCACTACAGAGATGAGGGAGTTGGATGTCTCTGAGAAACTCTGCACAATATTCGGGGGTGGGGCTGGCACTATATAGGGACCTGTAATATTCTTGGAAAGCCCGGTTCACCTCTAGTTGGGTGGAGCATTACTGACTGGATGGCAATACCACCTGAAGGATTGGTTTAGGGGCCCTGGAAGTTTGTATCATATGCGCTAACAAGGCCTAGCCTTATCCCCGTCTACATGTGTCTGGGGAGTGTAGGTTCTGTAGTCATAGACCCGCAATTGCTCAATAAGTTCTGCTTGTCATTTTTTAGTTGCTAATAAATCAGGTGAATGGTTAGAATCAACAATCGACTCCCACTCTCACCTACCCATTTGTTTCTCTATATCTGTCAATTCTCGTGACAGCTGGCTCCTGCCCCTACCATGGTTTTAATGTCTGCTCCCCTGATAACCACTTTGAACTCATCCCACTCGACTACTCTTGGTGAGGTGATACCCTCATTTATAGTAAAGTATTCTGCTGGCTGTGTTCACAGTGATGCGAAATGATGCATCCTCAAGGTGGATCGCCTGCATGCGCCATGTGGGGGGGTTTGTGCGGGGACGCAGCCACAGTGAAGTGTAATTTCTAGTGGGTTGTGATCTGAAAAGGTCTTAGATAATTATGTTGTGTCTGTGAATTGCCTCGCCCTTTCGGTTGAGCAGAGAATGCGGTCCAATCGGGTGTGTAAACCGTGTGGTGGGGAGAAGAAAGAGTATTCTTGCATTCTCTCATGTTGTGTTCTCCATACGTCTGTAAGATCCCAATGAGGGTCCAAACTGTAAGGACCTGTGTTTGATTTACTGGTTTGGTGTGAGGTAGTGGTGGATGTGAGCGGTCTAGTGTAATATCTAAGACTGGGTAAAATCTCCTCCTATCACCCAGGGCATATATGCCCATTCTGCCAGCATTGCCGAAAGACGTTGACAAAACAAATCTTGTTATGTGTTGGGGCTGTATATGCTCCCCAGAACCATATGTATTCTGTCCAGATATACTATAGCGAAAGCATATCTACCAATGGTGTCTATTTTTGTGTGCATAGCCTGGAAGCGGACTCTGCTCTGAAGCAGATGGCAGCACCTCTGGCAGATCCCGAATAGGAGGTGGCTATTATCCAACATCTGCTCTTTGATCTACGCTGGGCCACCTCGGATAATGATAAATTCATTTTCTGTAGGTAGAAAATAGATGCCTATCGGCAACGTAATTGGGCTAAAACCCTATGTCTCTTTTGAGTGGAACCCAAACCTCTAACATTCCAGGTCATTATCTTATAATGATATGGCGTTGTCGCTACCATTCAAATGTGCGATCGGCTGTGTGCCCACCCCTCCCCTTCCAGTATTTTATGAACCCCAATCATTAGGTCCAATGTGAAACATCTGTTCGACAAAACATTCATCTTAACTACAAATAATGTAAAAGTATTACCATATGTGCAATTGCACATGGGGGGATCCAAGCATAGTCTAGGTCCGGTGGTCACAAATTTGCCCATGATGGAATTAACAGTGATCTAGCTCCTTGGCACCCGCCCAGTGAGTCCATATCTTTTGGAAATCCATGGCCTTTACCATTGCAGCATGTGGGGCATGTGTCCTGAGGCCACTCCTCAGCTCCCTGGGAGTTATGCCAAGTCCTGTAGTTTCATGCATGATGATGGGGACCACAAAGCAAGGCACCGGTATAGTCAGATAATATTGTCTGAGGCCTGCAGTGTAATTGAGGGGAACAGGTCCAGACTGGAGTTCAACTCGGCATCCAATAGGGATGTAGTTGAGTGACGCGAGGGTGATTGGCTGACCTGGGCCTCTATGTTCCTCACCGACTGCAGTGCTGCCACCCTACCCTTACGAGCCTCCTGGGGTGATGGGGCCACTGTAGGTGCTCCTTTCTGATGATGTTTATGCTGTCTAAAGTTCTTGAGGGCAAGGGTCAGGCCTCTCCATCTTTGGCCTTTTGGCAGGCCATACGATATGTTCATTTTAGCCAGTCCCAGGTGGCATCAGGGCTCTCAAAGAACAGGGAACAATCATCATGCAAGATTTTTAACATACTGGAAATAAGAGGGCATATTTTAGGTGCTCCTCTCGGAGTTTCTTCTTCGCAGACTGATATGATGCACGGCGCTGTTGCACTGCCAGCATGTATTCAGGAAATGATAAAACTTTTGAATTGGCCACCTTGATGGGTGATGCCCCTGAGACATCCGCAATAAGTGGTCGCGATCATGATAGTTCAGGATCTGTGTTAAAATGAGGTGGGGCGGCGGTCCAAGAGGCGGAAGACGTGATGGCACCTGGTGGGCTCTCTCAACAACAAATATGTGCGACAGACCCTCAGGCGTAACAGTTATACAAAATTACTTCTCAATGAACTGAGTGGGGTTATTTCCTTCATCACCTTCAGGCAGGCCCACTAAGCTCATGTTTTTCACCACAATCGGCCCTTAGCATCTTCTGTGTGGTCATGTAGATGTTGGAGATGATGCTGGCGGTCAGTGATGTTGTCAGAGTTCCAGGTGTGCTGAGGGACCAAGGCCCATATTTATACTTTTTGACGCAAAACTGCGCTAACGCAGTTTTGCGTCAAAAAAATTAGCGCCGGCTAACGCCATTCTGAAGCGCCATGCGGGCGCCGTATTTAAACAATGATGTTAGCCGGCGTTAGCCGCCGGCGCTGCCTGGTGTTCGTTGAAAAAAACGACGTACACCAGGCAGCGCCGGCGTAGGGGGATATGGAGCTTGGGCGCCAAAAAATGGGGCAAGTCAGGCTGAGGCAAATTTTTCACCTCAACCCGATTTGCGCCATTTATTTCGACTCCCAACCCCCATAGAAATGACTCCTGTCTTAGCAACGACAGGAGTCATGCCCCCTTGCCCAATGGCCATGCCCAGGGGACTTCTGTCCCCTGGGCATGGTCATTGGGCATAGTGGCATGTAAAAGCATTAAAAAAACACTTACCTGAACTTACCTTAATGTCCCAGGGATGGGTCCCTCCAGCCTTGGGTGTCCTCCTGGGGTGGGCAAGGGTGGCAGGGGGTGTCCCTGGGGGCATGGGAGGGCACCTCTGGGCTCCTTCCGAGCCCACAGGTCCCTTAACGCCTGCCTTTTACAGGCGCTAAAAAACGGCGCAAAAGCGGCCGTACGTCATTTTTTTTGACCCGCCCACTCCCGGGCGTGAATTTTGCCCGGGAGTGTAAATACGGCGCACATGCCGCAGAGTCAATTATTTGGACGGGAACGCCTACCTTGCATATAATTAACGCAAAGTAGGTGTCCAGGCTAAAAAATGACGCTAACTCCATGGACTTTGGCGCTAGACGCATCTAACGCCAAAGTATAAATATGGAGTTAGTTTTGCGTCGGAATTGCGTCAACAAAAATGACGCAATTCCGGCGCAAACGGAGTATAAATATGCCCCCAAGTTTGGTTAGAGTGCCCTCCGCAGTGCACACTTTGGGGGTCATTACAACATTGGCGGTAAAAGCTACTATGACCCACAGCTCGGAATCCGACAAAATTTAGACACCCACACAAGTCCGCCACACCAAAGGTCAGTGATGAGCTGGCAATAACAAAACCTCCACCGTCACGCCAACAGGAATACGCCCACACTATCACGACCCACTAATCCACGCGGCGCTCTTTCAATTGCAGTATTCCACTGGTGGTACACACCGCCGCGCTCAAAATACACACACATTTACAAAACACAACCATATTGGACAAATCGAAATACACACACCTGATACACATACACACACCACTCCCACACCCAATACAATATAAAACACACACCCACATCACCCACAAACCCCTACAACACAAATTGCGACAGAAGGCCAGAGAGAGACACCACCAGAAACAACACTAGCATACACAGGCACTCAACCCCATCACTCACACAACATCCACGCACCTCACACAACAGACCCCTAAATAGCACCCCACATATCACAACACACACCACCCCACACATCACCCACACCACCCCATGGCACTGCAAAGACACCCCAGGTTTTCTGAGAAGGAGCTCAGGGTCATGGTGGAGGAAATCATCCAGGTAGAGCCACAGCTATTCGGATCACTGGTGCAGCACACCACCATAGCTAGGAAGATGGAGCTATGGCGCAGAATCATGGAGTGGGACAGCATTCAAGAACACTGGATGACATCAGGAAGAGGTGGAACGACCTACGTGGGAAGGTGCGTTCCGTGGTCTCAAGACACCAGATTGGGTTCAGAGGACTGGCGGCGGACCCCCACCTTCTCCCCCACAACTAACAACATGGGAGGAGCAGGTCTTGGCTATTCTGCATTCTGAGGGCCTCACAGGAGTAGCTGGAGGAATGGACTCTGGTAAGTCAAATCTTAACTTCTTCATCCCCCACCCTACCTGCATGCTATCACATACCCCCACCCTCGACCTCACCCCATCACCCCAACTCCTCACACATGTCCCACTAACACAAACCACACATCCCAACACCAAGCCCTGCATGCAACACCAAAGCATGGACACCCATCACCAAAGCATGTCCACTGCACATACTCATACACTCCCCTAGACCATTATCACACAAGGTCCCACACAAGAATGGAAGCACTGGGGTACAGGGTAACCCACCCATTGCACACCATGGCACCCACAGATGCAATAATCATGCCTTTACACCCCTGCAGGACCCCTACCCAATGTCACCGGACAGGAGGGTCCAAAAACGTCCACTCCACCCACAGAAGAGGCCCACAGTGATGACAGCAGCTCTGTCCAACTGGATATTGATGATCAGCCCGGCCCATCTGGGACCTCGGGACAGTCGGTTCCCCTCACACTGGCACAGGCCACTACAGAGCTTTCCCCCTCTGGAAACAACAGCACAACACCCACCCAGCGGGCCCATCCCTCTGTCCCCAGGACACGTCAAGCAGCAATGTGTCCACCACTACAGGGAACCCAGGCTAACCCACCACCCCAACAACACCAGAAACCTGGGGGCAGTGGTAGTGGGCACACGGTTCAGGGGACAGAGGCCCAGGAACACAGGGGAACTGGGAGGGCTGCTGTGCGACAGGGGGAGGACAGGCCCAGGGAACCCACTCTCCACGAGGCCCTCTCCAACATCATGGGAGCCTACCACCATTCCCAATAGACTGGACTCTGCCATGGACATTTCTCCACCATCACCCCTGACCAATTTACAACCCCCTCCACTATTTAGCACTTAAATAAACACCCTTAAATCACAAAACAATCTGGAGCCAGTCTGTGCTTTCGAAAATGTGTTTGCAATAACTTTGAAAAAATGCTATATCCAATGTATTGTCAACATGCCTATGTCACACAGCTCTAGTCTATGCGGAAACAAACCAGAGGTCACACAGTGGGACCCACATCTATGAAATTGAAAGGGAAAGTGACAAATCAGGGTCCATACACTGGGTGAAAATGACAGACAGATGAGAGGTAGAACAATTAAATCAGATGGAGCAGGCAGTGTTATCTTCTTACCTGTGTCTCACTGGAAGTATTGTTGGATCACCGTGCTCCTGTTGTCTATGTCCTCTTCTTCTGCTTCCTCGTCTTCACTGTCCACAGGCTCCACAGCTGCCACAACACCTCCATCTGGACCATCTTCCTGCAGAAAAGGCACCTGTTGTCGCAAAGCCAAGTTGTGAAGCATACAGCAGGCCACGATGATCTGGCACACCTTCTTTGGTGAGTAGAATAGGGAACCACCTGTCATATGGAGGCACCGGAACCTGGCCTTCAGGAGGCCAAAGGTCCTTTCTATAATCCTCCTAGTTCGCCCCTTGGCCTCATTGTAGGGTTCCTCTGCCCTTGACCTGGGATTCCTCACTGGGGTCAGTAGCCATGACAGGTTGGGGTAACCAGAGTCACCTGCAAATGTTGAGGGACAACTGTTAGACACACACTAACTCTTAGGGACATCCCCAGACCCAGACAGTTAGTCACACTGTATTGGGTCCATGTCCTCACCTAATAGCCACACACGGTGCCTCTGGAGTTGCCCCATCACATAAGGGATGCTGCTATTCAGCAGAATGTAAGCGTCATGCACTGAGCCAGGAAACTTGGCATTTACATGGGAGATGTACTGGTCGGCCAAACACAGCATCTGCACATTCATAGAATGGTAACTCTTCCGGTTTCTGTACACCTGTTCACTCCTGCGGGGGGACCAAGGCCACATGTGTCCCATCAATGGCACCTATGATGTTGGGGTTATGTCCCCGGGCATAGAATTCACCTTTCACTGCAGGCAAATCCTCCGCCTCAGGGTAAACGATGTAGCTGCGCATGTGTTTCAGCAGGGTAGACAACACTCTGGACAACACGTTGGAGAACATAGGTTGGGACATCCCTGATGCAATGGCCACTCTTGTTTGAAAAGACCCACCTGCCAGGAAATGGAGTACTGACAGGACCTGCACTAGAGGAGGGATTCCTGTGGGATGGCGGATAGCTGACATCAGGTCTGTCTCCAACTGGGCACACAGTTCCAGGATTGTGGTACGATCAAGTCTGCATGTGACAATTACATGTCGCTCCTCCATTGTCGACAGGTCCACCAGCGGTCTGTACACCGGAGGATGCCGCCATCCCCTCACCTGCCCCAGCGGACGTGCTCTATGAAGGAGAACAGCGAGCAAAGAGTCAACCAACACTGAGGTACGTAAAAACAACTTTATTCCAAAATGTTTGAAAATCGATATATGGCTGTATTAGTGATTAAATAAGGCCTAGATATGTTTGACACAATCAAAATGAATGCCATGTGGCCCCGTCAAATGGCAGCTGCCTGACCTGTAATGTGGGACAAGGGGATATGAGGTAACTGCGCTGGCGTTGGACACCATTGCTGTAGGCGATCAAGGACTGCGGCGCAATCCTGCATTGGTTAACATTGGACCCTATGGATCCCAGGAGCCAATGACGATGTATGCCGGCGGTGACTGGTGCGCCGCGGACGTCACCGCCATTTTCTCTCTGTTCATTCACTGGATACCTGATCTTTGACAGGAGAGGACTTACACTGCAAGTGCTGCTGTGACCTCAGTCTGGAAGAGACAATGGCTCATGTGTCTGGGGAAAAGGGCCCCTGCCTTCAGCACGGAGGAGTTGGAGAAACTAGTGGATGGGGTCCTCCCCCAGTACACGCTACTTTACGGTTCTCCAGACAAACAGGTAAGTACACTGTGAGCATGCCGAATGGGCAATACCTGTGTGGAGTGGTGTTGATGAAAGATAGGTGGGGGAGAATGAGGCGTGCATGATACGACGGTGAGTGCATGTGCCTCATGGCAAGGGTAGGGATGCGGGCCAGTGACTGTGATGGTGCAGATGGTTGTATTTTCTCCTTTTCGCCTGCACTATTCCTGTAGGTCAGCGCCCACCAGAAGAAGGATATTTGGTGTGCCATCGCCAAGGAAGTCCGGACGCTGGGGGTCCACCACAGATGGAGGACCCACTGCCGTAAAAAATGGGAGGACATTCACCGCTGGAGCAAGAAGACGGCGGAGGCCCAGCTGGGGATGGCCTCCCAACGTGGGAGGGGTGCCCGTCGCACCATGACCCCCCTGATGTACCGGATCCTGGCGGTGGCCTATCTGGAGTTGGATGGGCGCTTGAGGCATCACAGCAGCCTCAAGGGGGTGAGTACACTCTCATTCTGCTAATTCAGCACGCATTGGAGGTGTCTGGGTGGGGGAGGTGGGCTGTGGGTTCCCCTAGGCCAGGGCGAGTTTAGTAGGCAAGGTCCTTTCTTAAGGCAGGCCCTGTTGTACCCCACCCCACCTGTGTTCAAAGTCTACTACACCTAGTCAGGCTCCTGTGACTTCCATGTGTGCAGCAATAGGGCATAAGCCTTGTACCCTATGTCCCTGTGATTAATTAGGGAACTCTAAGTGCACGGCATAGTGCAGGGGGCTTCTGTGTCTGTAGTGTCCGCCAGTGGTAGCGGTATTGCATGCACTCAACATGTCTTTCTTCTGTCTCCCCCCCCCTTTTTGTGGTCTCCCTGTTCTTGTGTGCATTAGCATCATCAGGTGGAGGAGCAGTGCCACCGGAGCAGGAGGGAGCTGCATCCCACATGGCCCTGGAGGGCGACACTACGGAGTCAGAATTCACCAGTGGGACGGAAGGCGAGGGGAGCTCCACGGAGGGGACAGGAGCTGAGACCAGCGACACAGACTCCTCCTCTGATGGGAGCTCCCTTGCGGTGGCGGGCCCCTCTGTGCCTCCCACATCTACAGGTACAGCCGCCACCCCCCATACCAACACCACCTTCCCAGCAGCCCCTCAGTGTGTGCCCCGTGGCCTCTCACCCAGGAGGGTGGGCATCTCCTTCGCCCCAGGCACCTCAGCCCCTGCCCCAGTCAGCCCTGCTGCCCTCAGTGAGGAGACCATTGACCTCCTCAGGTCCCTCACTGTTGGGCAGTCTACCATTTTGAATGCCATCCAGGGTGTAGAGAGCCAGTTGCAATAGACCAATGCATACCTGGAGGGCATTCATTCTGGTGAGGCAGCCCAACAGCGAGTTTTTCAGACTCTGGCCTCAGCACTGATGGCAGCCATTGTTCCTGTGTCCAGCCTCCCCCTCCAACTTCCTCCATCCAGACCCAAACCCCTGTACCTCAGCCTATCCCAAGCACACCATCCGACCAGCATACACACATGTTAACACACAAGGAAGCTCAGGCAAACATAAGCACCACACATCCCACAAGCACTCACGCAAGCATCATACACATGCAGACATACCAACATCCGCTGCCTCCGCTGTGTCCCCCTCCTCCTCGTCTCGCTCCTCCCTCCCAGTCTCGTCTGCACTCACACCTGCATGCACTACATCTTCAGCCACTACCTCCATCACCAGCACACCCACCACCACACCCCGCTCACGTGCAGTCACCACCCCCACTACCATTCACACATCCCCTGTGTCCTCTCCCAGTGTGTCTTTGAACCTACCTCCCAAAGTACACAAACGCAGCCACACACCCACCCAACAGCCATCCACCTCACGACAGCCACCAGCCCATGCACCTTCACCCAAAGTCAGCAAACGTACACCTCCTACAACCACTACCTCTTCCTCCACTCCCAAAACCCCTCCATCTACCTGTCCCAGTGTGTTCAAAAAACTTTTCCTGTCCAAATTTGACCTCTTCCCCTCACCTCCCCCACCTCTTCAGTCCCCTAGGGCCCGCCTTTCTAGGTCCCAACCCAGCACCTCAGCCACAACATCTGTGGGAACAGTGGTGCCAGTAGTGACCGGCTTCTGGAGTATGCCAAACAGCAGGGCAGCCAGTGTGCCAAGAAGCCAGACCACAGACAATCCCCCACCTCAAAAGCACAAAAAGTTGTCCACTGCCCTGTGGGAGAGAGGCAAAACATCTACCACCAAAGCCTCTCCCAGGGGTACAGTTGGGATTGGGAAGACAGCTGCGTCAACATCCAAGGTGGGGAAGGGACACAGAAAAACAGGCAAGTCTGCGAAAACCTGCACGGCGGACAAGGCCACCACCAGCACCGCTGCCAAGGACACCGCCGCCACAAGCACCGCTGAACAGGACACCACCGCCACAAGCACCGCTGAATAGGACACCGCCGCCACAAGCACCGCAGGCCAATGAGCGCCAAAGCCTCCGATGCTACTGAGGCCGCCATGAGCAGGATGAATTACTCTGGGCACAAGGCCCCCTCCAGAACCAGTGGAGTATCACATCCACTACCTCAGTCCTTGGCAGGATGAACCAGTGGATTATCACATCCACTACCTCTGTCCTTGTCAGGATGAAGCACTCTGGGCACAAAGCCCCCTCCAGAACCAGTGGAGTATCACATCCACTACCTCAGTTCTTGGTAGGATGAAGCACTTTGGGCACAAAGCCCCCTCCAGAACCAGTGGAGTATAACATCCACTACCTCTGTCCTTGGCAGGATGAAGCACTCTGGGCACAATGCCCCCTCCAGAACCAGTGGAGTATCACAATCACTACCTCTGTCCTTGGCAGGATGAAGCACTCTGGGCACAAGGCCCCCTCCAGAACCAGTGGAGTATCACATCCACTACCTCTGTCTTTGGCAGGACAAAGTACTCTGGGCACAAAGCCCCCTCCAGAACCAGTGGAGTAAGGCATCCACTTGAGAGACTGTGGCTTGGCACTCCCCAGGATGGAGCAGTGGGCAAACCACCCACTGTAAAGACTTGTGAGACTGTGGCTTTGCACTCCCCAGGATGGAGCAGTGGGCAAACCACCCACTGTAAAGACTTGTGAGACTATGGCTTTGCACTCCCCAGGATAAAGAAGTGGGCAACCCACCCACTGGAAAGACATAAGAGACTGTGGCTTTGCACTCCCCAGGATACTTTAATGGGCTGGAGCCCCCTTGTGGATCTGGCGTTGTGCACTCATCCGGCTGAGGTGCCCCCCCTTCCCTTCCCCCTGAGGCGCCTGTTGTATTTCTATCTGATGCCCCAGCAGTGTTTTCTCCGTTTTGATCGGGTATTGAGTGTGGGCCTCGCCCATGCATTTTGAGACCAGTGGTCCGCGGACTATAATGGACTTGTATTCTTGGTGTATATATTTGTTTATAGTGTAAATATATATAGATTTTTTTGATTACTGTTATTTAATAGATTACAAACGTTCAACTAATTTCCTTTTGTCCTTGCATTCTTCCAGGGGGGATTGGGGGTTGTAAATGTAATGTATCAACATGTACTTGTGTGTGTGTTGTAGTGGGTGAGGGTGGGGGTGGGAGTGTTGCGTGTTGCGTGTGTGTGTCACTCTTTTTTCCCTCCCCCCTCCCCTGTGTCGTAGTTGCAATACTCACCGTGGTCTTCGCCGCCGTCTTTGTTGTTCCTGGTAGAGGAGCAGGAAGATAAAGGCTGGGAGTATCTGGAGCTCGGGTTCCATGGCATCCTGGTTCCTCGTGGGGTGTGTAGAGGTGAGAGTTTTCCCTTCCAAGTCCTGTTTCAGCTGTGTTTTTGTTTGCAGTGAATCTGCCCCGGAAAAGGTGGTGGATTGGACTGTTATAATACAGTGGGGGAACCTTGTCTTCCGCCTATCTGTTGGCGGTTACCGCTGCGGTGTTTGTTTGTACCGCCGTGGCGGTCGGAGTGTTAAAGTGGCTGTCTATGTTGGCGGTTTCCGCCACGGTTGTGATTCCATTTTGTTTACCGCCGGCCTGTTGGCGGTTTTACTGCCGCTTTAACACCAACCGCCAGGGTTGTAGTGACCCCCTTTATCTGCCAACTTCTTATGGTCATTTCTTAAGATGGCGAGATCCGTGGCAATAGAGTCAATGCGGTGCTCGATGGTCCCCTGTGACTCATGGAGTTTGTGCAGAATCAGGTCCAGCTTGTCTGCGGGAGGGATTGGTAGAAGGGATGTAATCCCCAGATGCTGAACAAATGCTCCATTTCTGGTAAGCCCCAGAGTCCGCAGGTTGGGACGAGGTGTGGACTTCCTTATTGCCGCCCATCGTCTTGTGCGCCTTATTCAGCTCACTGACTGGCCTGGCAGTGTCTTCCGACAGTAGACCCTGCTCCACTTCTCTCTGTGTCTTTTGTCCGGAGGCCCTACTCCAGAGCAGCGAGCGCCGATTTTGCTGCAGGTTTTGGATCATCAATGCTTTGTGGCGGAGCCTAAATGAGATCCCCACTTTCAACAGTCCTCTCACCTCATTTTGTTCAGACAGGGGGGGAGGCCCATTCCGCTTCTATGCAGTGCCGCTTAATGTCTAACAAATGCAGTTCTTGTGTTTTCCTTAGGTATATTGTTGTCCACAGCTCCATCACCAGGCACCTCAGCAACCCTAGCTCATGAGGGGCACTGCTCCCTCCAAGTGTGGCGCAGGGGGCACCAGTTCCTCTGCAGGATGCACTACCCAAGTTCTGATTGGTCCTGGGGGGCCGTGCCACCCCTCTGATATAGAGCCCCGGGGCGCTCCCTGCCACTCAGGCAGAGAGTCCTTCTGCCCTAGGCTTTGCCCCTCCAACGTGGCTGCACACTTCAGCCACCTCAAAAAGGCTACATTGTCCCCCTACTTTTCCACCACACTGGCAGGGGGGAAGGGGAGGGTTCGAGAGCTCGGCCGGATGGCTTTTGGCACTAGCCGGGCCCCAGAGATCACCTGCCACTGAAGGCTCCTTTATTTGCACCACCCCCTCCAGCAGAGGGTCTGCCCCAGCTACAGTGCCCGCACTCACCAGAGCGCCAATGGGTTGCCCACCCACTGTTGGGGGGGGCACAGATGCTGCTCCGGCAATCCTCACCGCTGGCTCCCAATCCAGGCCACCAGAGGATTCAGATAGCCCAAGGCGGACCAAGTGGGTCTTCTCCTAGGCCACCGCCCAGGCCCGCACAGGCTGCATTGCTCCCGTCCGCGCCCAAGCGGAGTCCCACTATCAAGGGCCAACAGGGGGGACCTGGAGGGCCCTCTTCAGCCCCCGCTGGTCTCCTCACTCAGCCCCAGCTATTCTAGCCATGGCTCACGGCCGGAACTGCCGGATAAGTTTGGACTCCCGGGCGGGCTATGGGAGCTCAGCTAAGGCATTGGCGAGCGCACGTCGGTTACATCTTGGCCGCCCGCCAATGTTGTAATGAGGGCCTATATCATGTCGCACTTCAGCTGTAATCCAAACATATGTAGAGTGGTACACAAGTGAAACATCAACAGTGGTATATATAATAAACTATTTTCTGTAATCTCAAAGAACAAAGGAGTAATGATTGAAGGTAATGCTACTTTGCATTCTCAAAGAACATGCTGAGGGAAACAGACATAGTTAGAAAACTATGGGCTGATTTATAAAAGGATTGAGCCACCTTTCCATCATTTTTTGATGCCAAAGTGGTGCAAATTGACAAAAATAAAATTATATTTTGTAAATTTCCACCTCTTTTATGTCAAAAAATGACGCAAAGGCAACGCAAACTTTTCGTAAATCAGGCCCTAAATCCCTACAGCAAATTGTAACTCGATAGTCAGGAGTGATCTATCTTAAAAACTCATGCTTGAAAGATCGGATATTTATATTCATCAAGTTTTCAATCGTAATGCAGAGTTTCGCAAGATTTGTGGTAAGCAATAGAGTATGTATACATAAACTCAGAGTTTGTTAACAGTAAATAATAATCCTCAATATGAGCATTTCATACAAGCTCATATCAACCCCATTATTAATATCATTATGTGAACCATATTATTACACAGTTGTACTAGATGTGAACATTCAGTTCTCATCAACATATTAAATAATTTAAGTCACCAATATATAATATACACATAGTAATTAATCTAAAATGCTTCCTGCCATCTCAGTTTTAGTTCCCAGCTCCCTCCCCTGGAATTTATGTGGGCAGTACTATTCTCCCACTGCATGAAAGAATAATGGAACATTCCAGGGCAGTAAAGCATTGGGATATGAAGTCACCCTTTGAGGCCCGTTCATTACAATGTGAACAGCAAGGATTGGAGTTTCTTATTTCATAGCATTGAGACAGTTTACATGGATGCCAGTGGAGGGAACTGGGAACTAAAAGCTGAGAAGGCAGGAAGCATTTTGGATTTTGAGATTAAAAGTTGTTGATATGGATCTTAACGCTGACAATGAAATACACTACTTCTTGGGTGATTAAGTTAAAAATTGAGGAATTCTGCTAATGTGAACATAAGGCTTTAGATTGGAAGTGAGACAGCACAACACAACTAGATGCAGGATCCCACATCACTTATTCTTTGATATTTACAAAGGGGTATGGGTGGTAACATGTTTGGGAATTCATGCAATCTACAACTCCTTAGATTGTCTTGATCTTCTACTTTCCAGAAATGTCTACAGTTGGTAAGGTCCCTAAGTACAGGACTTTCCTGGACCCAAATTCTGCAAGCAACCCCCATGGAATATTCCTCCATCAGAAACATTTCTTGGTATCTAATGTGTGGATCTCTGCTCAACCACTTATAAAACCCATACAGGTCTGACATCCTGACACTCACAATTACCAGGGGAATACAATTGTGCATCAAGTCTTGGCCAGGATATGCTCTTGTACGATGAAGTCGGAAGAAAACTAACATATTTTAGGGAAGAAATGTAGAAAATCTAACAGGCATCTTATTCAGTGCTTTGTCATAGCCAGCAAATTGAGTGAGGGAGCTCGGGCACCAGTGATATTAAACAGAGGATACAGAAATGTTAAATATGGCATGTTTCCATACAGCTCAGAGAAGATACTTGCTATCAAATGAAAGGTACACAAAACCAGCATTTATCTTGCAGTTACTTTCCAAAACCTCTGTTCCCATAGAAAACTCATATGTGCTGACACCCACGTTCAGGATACTCAATGAAGTAAAGCAGGGTAGTCAAGCCTTGGCATGGATATTGTAGGAAAGTCCTCCTTTTTGCCTTGGTCACCCCTAAACCTTTTGCACAGGTACTGGTGGTTACTGACTCTTGGCTGTGCCCTTGGTATTGCTTACCAGTCCCAGGGCCAGTGCTCTGTGTAAAGTAGATATGCAAATTAGGCTAATTATAATTGGCAAAATTAACCTACCTATAAGTCCCTAGTATATGGTAGGGCATGGAGGTTTCGGGACCCCAGCATAGTCATTTTAAAGGCAGGCCTGCCTTGCAGACTGCTTTTAAATTAAAGTTACATGCAAATTCGACTTTGGAATTAAAAGTAGTTCCAAAGTCTTAAACATCCTTATTTTTACACATATGTCACCCTTAAGGTCTGCCCTATGTGCCTCTAGAGCTGGGTGCCATGTAACTATAAGCAGGGACCTTATAAAAATAGCTTTATAAGCCCTGGTGAGGTAAAACAGCCAAATTCCTTTTCCCTCATTGTAGTGAATGGCCTCCATAGGCTAGAATAGGGAGACTTTATTTTAATTTTAAAAATCCCCTTAAGTAACAGATACAAGAAGTTTGGTATCAAATTAATTGTTATAATAAATCCTATAATAAATCCTACAACTTCCAGTTGTTGGATTTGATATAACTTGCTGAGGTAAAGAGTTTTAAACTTTACCTGAAAAGTTGCAAACTTCAGCCCTGCAGTGTTTCTGCTGCTGTGCTCCTATTGGCCAGCCTCTGGCAGCCTGGCCAGGCTGCCTTGATGAGGTGTGAAGTGGCCTGGCTCAGCACAAAGAGATGTGCCTGGGGGAGGAGATCTCCCCTCAACAGATGGGGAAGCAGGAAGGGGGAGGGCTGCCAAACTGGTCTTCAAAGGCCGAGAAGGACATTTGTAGCAACCCAGCAACTCCCTCACATCCTGCAAACCCAGACAATTAGGTGCCCCCTTGATTAGATTAGTGGAGGGCAGGAAAGGGGTGTGTTTAGGATTTTTAGCCACACCAGTAGGTGGGCTCAGCCAGATGTAACCTCCAAAACTCACTTTCAGCCATGATGGATTTTTGAGGAATGTTGCTCCCTTGGATTGATTTTTGCCACACTTCCCAGGAAGTAGTCATCACAGGGGGGATGACCCTGCCCCTGACTGGAGAACCAGGACCCCCTGTTTTTCACCCAGGAGCAGGGATAAAACTGGCAGACCTGCAACCACTCCTCAGATCCCCATCAGATTCCAACAAGGAAGAACTACAGGAGAAGAAGGACTGCCCTGCTGTACCCCTGGCCTGCACCTGGACCCTTCACTCTGGAGGACTGTACCAGGTGCACACTTGGGCTTCACCACAAGAAGGACTTTGCCTGGCTTGAACTGGTTCAAGGAGGGACTCCCTGTTTGCTACAGGTGAATGCTTGCCAACTAGGGCCGGGGGTCGGGGTATTTTCTGGTTTGAGGGCGGGGTGGGGGGTCGGGGTTTGAGGTTTTAGGGATGGGTTGGGGGGTCGGATAATTTTAGAGGCGGGGTGGGGAGTTGGGGGGGTGTAGGGGCAGGGTGGGGCCTTGGAATAGTTTTATGGGTGGGGGTTGGGGTACTTTAGGTTTCAGGGGTGGGGGTTGGGGTTGTTTTAGGTTTTGGGGTAGGGTGGGGGTCAGTTTTAGGTGCAGGGTGGGGGTTGGGGTTTTAGGTTTTAGGGGTGGGTTGGGGGGTCGGGTAATTTTAGGGGCGGGGTGGGGGTTGGGGGGTTTAGGTTTAGGACATGGTGGGGGGCTCGGTGTAGTTTTAGTAGTGGGGGTACTTTAGGTTTCAGGGATGGGGTGGGGGTTGGGGTTGTTTTAGGTTTTGAGGGTAGGGTGGGGTCAGTATTAGGGGCGGGCGGGGTAGTTTTAGGGGCAAGGGTGAGGGCGGGGTGGTTTTAGTGGGGGGTGGGGGGTTCGCAGTAATTTTTAGGGGTGGGGGGCCAGGGGGGACGCATGCAGGAACAATGGATGCCTCTCACAAATTCCTTTACCAGGAATGCCTTTACAACGAAAAATCGTTGTTGAGGCATTCGTGCTAAAGGCATTAGTGGTAACAACGAAGTCATTGTTCCGACCTTGTTTTTCAGGCATTCGTCCTTCCGGCAGGCGTCGTTCCGACATACATCCGGTTTAGGGACCCCAGCATAGGTAGTGCCCCCATTTTTGCACTGCTGAGGTGCCCAGTGTCATTTTAAAGCAGGCCTGCCTTGCTGGCTGCTTTTAAATTAAAGTTACATGCAAATTCGACTTTAAAATTAAAAGTAGTTCCAAAGTCTTAAACTACCTTATTTTTACATATAATGCACACCTAAGGTCTGCCCTATGTGCCTCTAGGGCTGGGTGCCATGTAACTATAAGCAGGGACCTTATAAAAATAGTTTTATAAGCCCTGGTGAGGTAAAACAGCCAAACTTGTTTTTCCCTCATTGTACTGAATGGCCTCCATAGGCTAGAATGGGGAGACTTTATTTTAATTAAAAAAATCCCCTTAAGTAACAGATACCAGAAGTTTGGTATCAAATTAATTGTTATAATAGATCTTACAACGTCCAGTTGTTGGATTTAATATAACTTGTTCAGATAAAGAGTTTTAAACTTTATCTGAAAAGTTGCCAACTTCAGCCCTCCAGTGTTTCTGCTGCTGTACTCTGATTGGCCAGCCTCTGGCGGCCTGGCCAGGCTGCCTTGATGAGGTGTAAAGTGGTCTGGCTCAGCACAAAGAGATGTCCTGGGGGAGGAGATCTCCCCTCAACAGATGGGGAAGCAGGAATGGGGAGGTCTGCCAAACTGGTCTTCAAAGGGAGAGAAGGACATTTGGAGCAACCCGGCAATTCCCTTGCATCCTGCAAACCCAGACAATTAGGTGCCCCCTTGATTAGATTAGGAGAGGGCGGGAGAGGGGTATGTTTAGGATTTTTAGCCACACCAGTGGGTGGGCTCAGTCAGATGTAACTTCCAAAAATCACTTTCAGCCATGATGGATTTTTGAGGAATGTTGCTCCCTGGGATTGATTTTTGCCACACTTCCCAGGAAGTGGTCATCACAGGGGGATAAAACTGGCAGGCCTGCACCCACACCTCAGAACCCCATCAAATTTCAACAAGGAAGAACTACAGGAGAAGAAGGACTGCCCTGCTAGACCCCTGGCCTGCACCTGGACCCTTCACTCTGGAGGACTGCACCAGCTGCACACTTGGCCTTCAAGGAGGGACTCCCTGTTTGCTACAGGTGAATACTTGCTAACCAGAGTCCCCCTCCACCAACTCCTGAAGAAACCAACCAGCTGACCAGTGGCCAAAAAGGAATTTGCGCCAGGTGCATTCTGGGAGTTGTAGTCCACACCCCCCCAGGAGCATCTCAGAGGTTCTGGAACACTGGGGTAAACTGTGGACCTCAAAAGAACCTTAAAAGAACATCTGGAAGAAGATCCAGAAGTTTGGAGAACTTTGGAGGACTTTTTCAAAAAAGCTCCATAGAGGGACCGACCTGCCGCAGCAACTCTAGCCGGCTTGCCTCAACCGCGACCCGGCCTGACTTGCAGGTTCGTCCCGGTGAAGAAAATCTCCAAAAAACAGACTAAGGCCCTCATTCCGACCCTGGCGGTTTGAAACCGCCAGGGTGGAGGGCAACGGAAGCACCGCCAACAGGCTGGCGGCTATTCTGACCGCCGCTGGTCAGAAAAGGGGAACCGGCGGTTTCCCGCCGGTTTTCCCATGGCCCAGGGAATCCAGCGCCGCCATGGGGATTCCGACCCCCTTCCCGCCAGCCTGTTCCTGGCGGTAAAACCCGCCAGGAACAGGATGGCGGGAACGGGTGTCGTGGGGCCCCTGGGAGCCCCTGCACTGCCCATGCCACTGGCATGGGCAGTGCAGGGGCCCCCTAACAGGGCCCCACAAAGATTTTTACTGTCTGCTATGCAGACAGTGAAAATCGCGACGGGTGCTACTGCACCCGTCGCACCCCTGCAACTCCGCCGGCTCCATTTGGAGCCGGCTTCCTCGTTGCAGGGGCTTTCCTGCTGGGCCGGCGGGTGATCTTCTGGAGATCGCCCGCGGGCCCAGCGGGAAAGTCAAAATGACCCCCGCGGTCATTTGACCGCGGTGCGGTCTTTGGGCGGTTTCCGGAATGAGCCCCTAAGTCCGAACATAGGAAGTTGACTGGGACCTCCCAGCCAGCGTATCCGAGGAGTGCTCCAAGAATTTTGGAACAAGATTCAGATTTGCCCCAGTCGAAGGATTTTCACCTCGAAAAAATGACTAAGTCTGAAGGTATAAATCTCCACAGAAGGCTTCCGCGACGCGTATCCGAGGAAGAGTTCCAGGAGGATGGATTGGACTGGCAGGGTCGTCCCGCAGAAGAAAATCTTCAGAAAAACGACTAAGTCCAAAGGTAAACTTTTGACCCAGGCCTCCTGCGGGCTGTAGCCGAGCCGGGCTCCGTCGCGGTCGGCCTTAAACTTTGAATTTGCCCCGGTCGAGATGCGACCAGATGACCAGATTGACGCTTTTTGTTAGAAAGCAATAATTCTTATAAAATTCATATCTCTGGTTCCCCTTATCCGATTTTATTCGTTTTGGTGTAATTTTAAAGCTAAAAATGTTTCCTATTTTTATAAATTGATTTTGGATTTTTAAACTGTTTCCTGTGTTTCATTTAATTACTGTTTTGTGATATTTGAATGCTTTACACTTTGGGGGTCATTACAACATTGGCGGTAAAAGCCGCTTACTGCCGTGCAGAAGACCGTCAACACACCGCCGCGGCCGCGGTAAACCGCCACAGTCATTATGACCCACAACTCGGAAACCACCAAAATACAGACACCCACAGAAGTCCGCCACACCAAAGGCCAGCGATAAACTGTTGATAACCAAACCGACACCATCACGCCAACAGAAATACGCCCATACTATCACGACACACGAATCCACGCGGCGGTCTTTCAACCGCGGTATCCCATTGGCGGTACACACCGCAGCGCTCAAAATACACACACTCCTACAAAACACAGCCACATTGGACAAATCCAAATACACACACCTGATACACATACAAAAACCACTCCCACACACCCAATACAATATAAAACCCACACCCACATCACCCACAAAACCCCACCACAAAAAAATCGGGACGACGCACAGAGAGAGAGACCATATAGAAGAATCGAGCACCCAGACGCACATATTACCATCACCCACACAAATACCACGCACTTCACAAAACACACCAATACACATCACCACACTTATCACCACACATTCCACCCCACACATCACCTACACCACCCCATGGCACCGCAAAGACACCCCAGGTTTTCGGAGGAGGAACTCAGGGTCATGGTGGAGGAAATCATCCGGGTAGAGCCACAGCTATTCGGAGCACAGGTGCAGCAGACGTCCATTGCAAGGAAGATGGAGCTATGGAGCATAATAGTCGACAGGGTCAACGCAGTGAGACAGCACCCAAGGAATCGGGATGACATCAGGAAGAGGTGGAACAACTTACGGGGGAAGGTGCGTTCCATGGTATCCAGACACCAGATTGCAGTGCAGAAGACTGGCGGCGGACCCCCACCTCCTCCCCAAGAATTTACGATAAGGGAGGAGCAGGTCTTGGCGATCCTGCATCCTGAGGGCCTCGGCGGAGTATCTGGAGAAATGGACTCTGGTAAGTCACATCTTCACTACTTCATCCCCCCACCCCACCTGCATGCCAACACATACCCCCACCCTCAGCCTCACCCCTATCACTCCTACTGCTTGCAAATGTCCCACCATCACAACCCACCCATCCCAACACCAAGCCCTGCATGCGACCACCAAGCATGGACACCCATCACCAAAGCATGCCCACTGCACATACCCATACCCCCCCAAACCACCGACACAAAAGCCCCACACAGGAATGCAAGCACTGGGGGACACAGGCACCCACCCATTGCACACCATTCCACACACAGATGCAATAATCATGCTTTTATACCCCTGCAGGACCCCTACGCAACGTCACCGCACAGGAGGGTCCACAAATGTCCACCCCCCCAGAAGAGGCCCACAGTAATGACAGCAGCTCTGTCGACCTGGATCTAGATGACCAGCCCGGCCCATCGGGGACCTCGGGACAGTCGGTTCCCCTCACACAGCCACAGGCCACTGCAGACCTACCCCCCTCTGGAAACACCAGCACAGCACCCACCCAGCGGGCCCACACCTCTGTCTCCAGGACACGTCAAGCAGCAGTGTGTTTACCTCTACAGGGCACCCAGGTTAACCCACCACCCCAACAACAACAGGGACCTGGGGGCAGTGGCAGTGGGCACACGGTCCAGGGGACAGAGGCCCAGGGAAACAGGGGAACTGGGAGGGCTGCTGTGCGACAGGGTGGGGTCAGGCCCATGGAACCCACTCTCCACGAGGCCCTCTCCTCCATCATGGGAGCATACCACCACTCCCAGGAGACGATGGCTACGGTACTGGCCAAGTTTCAGGAGACCCAGCGCATGCAGGAGGAACAGTATTTGGGCTTCAGGGAGGAACTCAGAACCATCAGCTCTGCCCTGGGCACCATCGTAGGGGTGCTGAATCTGGTAGTGACCACTTTGAGGGACACTGTGGCACCACAAAGGGCCCCTGACACTAGCATGGACCAAGAACTGCCCACCACCTCTGCCGACGCTAGTGGACAGGAGGCACCGCCACAGGACCAACAGGCCACTAGCACCCCACCCCCTGCAGAGGGAGAACCACCCCGCAAGCGGTCCCAGAGATCCAGGAAGAGGACAGAGTAAGATGCCAAGACCCCCGCCAAGAAAGGATACCACCCTGAAAGTCATCCCACTGTCCCACTTTGTCACCCTGTCCATCCTTAAACTGCCCCAGCTCCACTTCCCAGACCCATTTGGACAATGCACCTGTGAGACTAATAGACTGGACTCTGCCATGGACATTCCTCCACCATCATCCCTCACCTATTTACAACCCCCCTCCAATATTTTGCACCTTAATAAACACCGTTTTTGCACTAAACAATCAGGAGTCTGTTTGTGAATGTGAATATATTTATCTGTAATTACAGTGCCAAAATGCTTATTTACATTGTGATGCCAACATACCAATGTCACACAGCTATAGTCCATGGGGGAACAAAGGAGATGTCACACTGTGGCACCCAGATCTCTGAAATCGTAAGGGAAAGTGACAACTCAGTTACCATACACTGGGTGAAAAGGACAGACAGTACAGAGGTAGTAGTGTTTAAGTACAAGTAGTAGGCCGGTTTGTATTCTTACCTCTGTTCATTGGAAATATTGCATTATCACTGTGTTCCTGTTGTCTATGTCGTCTTCTTCGTCTTCCTCCTCTTCACTCTCCACAGGCTCCACAGCTGCTACAACACCACCATCTGGACCATCCTCCTGCAGAAAAGGCACCTGGCGACGCAAAGCCAGGTTGTGAAGCATACAGCAGGCCACGATGATCTGGCACACCTTCTTTGGTGAGTAGAATAGGGATCCACCTGTCATATGGAGGCACCTGAACCTGGCCTTCAGGAGGCCGAAGGTCCGCTTGATCACCCTCCTAGTTCGCCCATGGGCCTCATTGTAGCGTTCCTCTGCCCTAGTCCTGGGATTCCTCACTGGGGTCAGTAGCCATGACAGGTTGGGGGTAACCAGAGTCACCAATTAGCCATATACGGTGCCTCTGGAGCTGACCCATCACATAAGGGATGCTGCTATTCCGCAGGATGTAGGCGTCATGCACTGAGCCAGTGAACATGGCATTCACATGGCAGATGTACTGGTCTGCCAAACATACCATCTGGACATTCATGGAATGATAATTCTTCCGGTTTCTGTACACCTGTTCACTCCTGTGGGGGGGGGACCAAAGCCACATGGTTCCCATCAATGGCACCTATGATGTTGGGGATATGTCCAAGGGCATAGAAGTCACCTTTCACTGTAGCCAAATCCTCCACCTCAGGGAAAACGATGTAGCTCCGCATGTGTTTCAGCAGGGCAGACAACCCTCTGGACAACACGTTGGAAAACATAGGCTGGGACATCCCTGATGCTATGGCCACTGTTGTTTGAAATGACCCACTTGCTAGGAAATGGAGTACTGACAGCACCTGCACTTGAGGGGGGATTCCTGTGGGATGGCGGATGGGTGACATCAGGTCTGGCTCCAGCTGGGTACACAGTTCCAGAATAGTGGCACTGTCAAGCCTGTATGTCAGGATGAGATGTCTCTCCTCCATTGTCGACAGGTCGACCAGCGGTCTGTACACCGGAGGATGCCGCCATCTCCTCACATATCCCAGCGGACGGTGCCTATGAAGGACAACAGCGACCACAGAGTCAAACATCCCAGAGATACGTAACCCCAGCTTTAAAAAAACACGGATCTTAACCCATCGAATGGCTTGTATGAGTGTGGATGCAACGCCTAGGTATGTGTGATGCAGTACAAAAAGTAAGGCATGTAGGCCCCTGAAATGGCGGCTGCCTGACCTGTAAAGTGTGACAATGGGATATGAGGTAACTGCGCTGGCGTTGTACACCGTGGCGGTAGGCGGTCAAAGACCGCGGCGCAATGCTGCATTGGTTAACATTGGACCCTATGGGTCTCAGGAGCCAATGACGATGTGCGCCGGCGGTCGCGGTACGTACCGCCGCGGACGTGACCGCCATTTGCTCTCTGTTAATTCACTCGATACCTGATCTTCGACAGGAGAGGACCTACACTGCAAGTGCTGCTGTGACCTCGGTCTGGAAGGGACAATGGCTCATGGGACTGTGGAAAGGGCCCCTGCCTTCACATCGGAGGAGTTGGAGAAGCTTTTGGATGGGGTCCTCCCCCAGTACGCGCTACTCTACGGTCCTCCAGACAAACAGGTAAATACACTGGGAGCATGTTGTATGGGCTATGCCTGTGTTGAGTGGGGTGGATGAAAGATTGGGGGGGAGAGATTGAGGAATGCTTGAAACGACGGTGAGTGCATGTGCCACATGGCAAGGGTAGGGATGGGGGGCCACTCACATTGATTCATTACTTTTCTTCTCCCCCTGTACATTTCATATTGGTCAGCGCCCACCAGAAGACGGATATTTGGCGTGCCATTGCCAAGGACGTCTGGACCCTGGGGGTCCACCACAGACGGGGCACCCACTGGCAGAAGAGATGGGAGAACATTCGCCGCTGGAGCAGGAAGACGGCGGAGGCTCAGCTGGGGATGGCCTCCCAACGTGGGAGGGGTGCCCGTCGGACCTTGACCCCCCTGATGTTCCGGATCCTGGCGGTGGCCTTCCCCGAGTTGGATGGGTGCGTGAGGGCATCACAGCAGACACAAAGGGGTGAGTACTCTCACATTCTGCTAACTTTGCGCGCTGTGGAGGTGTCTGGGTGGGGAGGAGGGCTGTGGGTATCCCTAGGACAGGGCGAGTTCCGTAGGCGAGGCCCCTCCGTAAGGCACGGCCCTGTGTCCCCGGTCCCCACCTCTGTAGGGTGCCAAGTACAGCTATTCATGGCCCTGTGTCACCTATGTGTGCAGATGTCATCCATAGCTTTGTAGGCCATGTCCCAGGGATTGCAAAGTGGACCCCAAGTGCGCAGCGTAGTGCAGGGGGCTTCTGTGTCTGTGCTGTCCGCCAACGGGAGCGGGAATGCATGCACTCAACATGTCTTTCTTCTGTTTCCCCTCCCTTTTTGTGGTCTTCCTGTTCATGTGTGCATTAGCATCATCAGGCGGAGGAGCAGTGGCAGCGGAGCATGAGGGAGCTGCATCCCACATGGCCATGGCGGGCCCCACTACCTGCTCTGAAATCGCCAGTGGGACGGAGGGGAGCTCCACGGCGGGGACACGAGCGGACATTAGTGGATCAGAGTCGTCCTCTGATGGGAGCTCCCTTGTGGTGGCGGCAACATCTCTGCCCCCCGCAACAACAGGTACAGCCGCCACCCCCCGCACCAGCACCGCCCTCCCAGCAGCCCCTCAGCGTTTGCCCTGTGCTCGCTCACCCAGGAAGGTGGGCATCTCCTTCGCCCCAGGCACCTCAGGCCCTGCCCCAGTCACCCCTGCTGCCCTCAGTGAGGAGGCCATTGACCTCCTCAGGTCCCTCACTGTTGGGCAGTCTACCATTTTGAATGCCATCCAGGGTGTAGAAAGGGAAGTGCACCAAACTAATGCATATCTGGAGGGCATTCATTCTGGTCAGGCTGCCCTTCATCGAACCCTGCAATCTCTGGCCTCTGCACTGATGGCAGCCATTGTCCCTGTGTCTAGCCTCCCCCCTCCAACTTCCTCCACCCAGACCCAATCCCCTGTACCTCTGCCTATCCCAAGCACACCATCAGACCAGCCTGCACACACCTCAACACCCAAGGGCAGCTCACGCAGACATAAGCACCACACATCCCACAGGCAGTCACACAAGCAACATCCACATACAGACATACCAACATCCACTGCCTCCACTGTGTCCCCCTCCTCCATGTCTCCCTCCTCCCTGCCAGTCTTGTCTCCACTCACACCTGCATGCACAGCATCTTCAGCCACTACGTCCCTCAGCAGCACACACACCAGAACACCCCGCACACGTGCACTCACCACGCCCACTGCCATTTACACGTCCCCTGTGTCCTCTCCCAGTGTGTCTGTGCCACCCCCTCGCAAGATACACAAACGCAGGCAGCCACCCACCCAACAGCCATCCACCTCACGACAGCCTACAGCCCAGGCACCTGCACCCAAAGCCACCCCACTTACACCTCCTACAACCACAACCTCTTCCTCCACTCCCATACCCACTACACCTACCCGTCCCACTGCTCCCCAAAAATGTTTCCTGTCCAAACCTCTTTCCCTCAACTCCCCCACCCCGTCCATGTCATAGGCCCAGAGCTAGCACCTCAGCCACTACATCACCGGGCCCGGGGGTGCATGTCCTACATGGACACTGGAGTGCACCGCCCACCAGGGCAGCCAGTCTGGTACGGAGCCACAGCACAGCCAGCCCCCCCCCCCCCCCCCCCCTCAGAAACATCCAAAAATTTACAGTGCACGGCGGCAGAGGGTAAAGACACCAGGGACAAAAACCCCTACCAGGGCACCCGGCGGGAGTGTCGAGGCAGCTGGGACACCGGCCAAGGTGGGGAAGGGCGACAGGAGAGCAGGAAAGGCTGGGAAGGGCAGCACGCCCGACAACACCGCCATCAGCCCAGCTGGCCAGGAGGGCCACGCAAGCCCCATCCCAGCTGGCCAGCTGGCCACCAAAAGCCCCAGCACAGCTGCCCTGGAGGGCCCCGGCACTCACAGGACAGGTGGGCAGGAGGGCCCAGCCAGGCCCAAGCCAGATGGCACATGAGCACCCCGGAATGGCCAGCACCGATGAACAGGGGACCGCCACCTCAAGCACCGCTGAACAGGGCACGGCTATCCCAACCACCGCTGAACAGGGGACCGCCATCTCAAGCACCGCTGAACAGGGCACGGCTATCCCAAGCACCGCTGAACAGGGGACCGCCATCTCAAGCACTGCAGAACAGGGCACTGCTATCCCAAGCACCGCTGAACAGGGCACTGCTATCCCATGCACCGCTGAACAGGGGACCGCCATCTCAAGCACCGCTGAACAGGGGCCCGCCATCTCAAGCACCGCTGAACAGGGCACGGCTATCCCAAGCACCGCTGAACAGGGGACCGCCATCTCAAGCACCGCAGAACAGGGCACGGCTATCCCAAGCACCGCTAAACAGGGGACCGCCATCTCAAGCACCGCTGAAAAGGGCACAGCTATCCCAAGCACCGCTGAACAGGGGACCGCCATCTCAAGCACCGCTGAACAGGGCACGGCTATCCCAAGCACAGCTGAACAGGGGACCGCCATCTCAAGCACCGCTGAACAGGGGACCGCCATCTCAAGCACCGCTGGCCCATGAGCGGCAGGGGCAGTGCCGCATCTGTGTCGGACAGGGCTGCACGATGCACTCTGGGCACCAGGCCCCCCCCAGAACCAGTGGAGACATACATCCACTACCTCATTCCTGCACAGGAAGAAGCACTCTGGCCAACAGGCACCCTCTAGAACCAGTGGAGACTGTTATCCACTTGAGAGACTCTGGTTTTGCACTCCCCAGGATGGAACAGTTGGCAACCCACCCACTGTAGAGACTTGAGAGACTGTGGCTTTGCACTCCCCAGGATGGTACAGTGGGAAACCCACCCACTGTAGAGACTTGTGAGACTGTGGCTTTGCACTCCACAGGATGGTACAGTGGGCAATCCACCCACTGTAGAGACTTGTGAGACTGTGGCTTTGCACTCCCCAGGATGGTACAGTGGGCATGGAGGCCCCTCGTGGATCTGGCATCGTGGACTCATGTGGCTGAGGTGCCCCCCTTCCATTCCCCCTGAGGTGCCTGTGGTTTTATTATCTGATGCCCCAGCAGTGTTCTCTCCAATGGAATCGGGTTTCGTGTGTGGGCTTTGCCCATGTGTTTATGCACATTGGCCCACGGACAATGGCATGTAGCCAATATGTGCCGGACTTTTGGACTATGTTCATATTCTTGATGTTGTGATTTATTTGTTTTAATAATCTAATATTTCACTTAAGTTCAAATATGCTTCAATATATTTTGTCTTTGAATTATTCCAAGGGGTTTGGGGGGTGTAAATCTGACTTGTTGCTCTGCATTGGTGTGTGGGGATTTTGGGGGGGGGGGGGGTCGCGTATGTGTGTGCCCGTAATCTTTTCTCCTCCCCCCTCCCCTGTGTCGTAGGTGCAGTACTCACCGTTGTCTCCTGCGGCGGCGTTCGTGCTCCTGATAGAGGAGCAGGTAGACAATTGCTGGTAGGATGTTTAATTCGGGTTCCATGCTGTCCAGATTCCTCGTGGAGTGTATAGAGGTGAGCGTTTTCCCGTTCGTGATCTGTTTCCGCCGTGGGTGGGTCGTGATAGGGTGGGCGGTACATTGTCTGCCGCCTGTCTGTTGGCGGTGACCGCCGCGCTGTTTGTTTACCCCGCCGTGGCGGTCGGAGTGTTAAAGTGGCGGGCTGTGTTGGCGGTTCCCGCCAGGGTCTGAATTCAATTTTTTTGACCGCCTGCCTGTTGGCGGGTTGGCCGCCGCTTTAACACCAACCGCCAGGGTAGGAATGACCCCCTTTATCTCTATCCCTGATTATTGATAAGTACAAACAAAAAAAACAACCCTTCTATCTGTGTTTTATAGATTTTAAGTCAGTCTTTGACCTGGTACGGCGACCTCTTATATGGGAGAAATTAGTCTCCTGGGGAGAATCTGCTAAAGGCTATTGAACAGCTATACACAGATACACTGGTAAGAGTTAAGATAGGGGATGGATCTTTCCTTTCAAGGAAATTTTTTAAAAAACAAGGTCTGAAACAGGGCTGTGTGCTGGCTCCATATCTTTTTAATCTCTTTTTATCAGACTTGACTGTGGAACTAAATAAGGTAAATGCGCACCCCCCAAAGCTTGGTGATATGAATATTTCAAACTTGTTATATGCTGACGACATAGTGCTCCTGAGTCAAAGTAAAGTAGGGCTACAGCAGCTCATCATAAAGATATACGAATATACAGAGCAAAATGGATTGGAAATAAATCAGAAAAAAACCAAAGTAATGGAAATTAGCAAAAAAAACTTAAAAATAAAAAAATTGAACACACAAAGGAGTGTTTTGGAACAAGTGAACAAGTATAGATACCTGGGTGTACTTTTTGATGAACAGGGCTCATTTCTTCCCCAGAAACAGGAGCTATAAAGAAAAGGAAATGTTCTACTGTTCGCTTTCCGCACTTTAAAAAAACTGCTTACCGGCGCTAGCTATCGGCCGTTACTTCAAGTCGTTGCAGCCAAACTAATTCCAACTTTAGGATACGGAAGCGAAGCTCTGTGTGGACAAGATGCTATCATCCTAAATAAAATCACTGGAAAGATTTTTAGATCCTTATTCCAGTTACCGGGGTTTACCTCACAAGCACAAATTAGGCTGGAGATTGGTTATCTAAATCAATGTATAGATAGGAAAGCCAGTTATATCAAAGCGTGGAAACATTTACAGCTAACAAAGGAAAATCAGCTCTGCCAAGCACTTTGGAAGGAGATTAGTTCAAACTCTAAAGCTAAATCTCAAAAGTACTTTGATCAGGCACTAACAGACTTGGAAGTAGTGGATTAGGAGGTATTTATTTGAAAATTCTTAAATAATATTATTTTTATGCATATTAGATTTTTATAGTTTGATATTCTGGACTGTATATTTTCTGATTTAGATAGAATGATGTGATGTATTGGTGTTTAATAACTATGCATCGAATAAATAAACTTGATATCTATCTAAGTGTAGGTACTTGCCTGCCCTTACCAATAACCCATTTCCCAACATTTGTGATGTGCAGTTGTAGGATCCTGTACTAGTGTTCAGTATCACAATACAGTTTTAAGTAAAACAAATTAAAAATCCTTTAAATTGTCCTAGTGCAAAAATAGTTTTTAATTTTTAATTTGGATTGATTTCAATTATTGAATTTTTTTGTTTTTTCTAAATTCTTGTTTCCAATTTTTACAAAACGTTTTTGCTGACACAAAACTAGGGAACCATGGAGCTTGATCTGGCTAGCCTACCCACACTGACAGTAGTCCAGCTTAGGGGGTTGTGTACTGAAAGGGGGTTGCCTGCAACCACTGACCTCAGGAAGCATGTCCTGATAAAATCCCTGACATCAGGGGCTGAGGCCCAAGAGGTAGGCTCAGAGGAAGCTCCATAGGAGGAAGATGCAGGGGAGGATGCTAGCTCCAACCACCCAGGGGAGGGAGGGCATCTGAGCCTAAGTGAGGAGGAGGAAGACCGGTCCTCACAGCACACAGTCACTAGGGGCATACCCAAAGCTAGCTGGGGAAAGGGGGTTCCTTCGGGAGGAGAGAACCTGTCCCTCAGGGAAAGAGAGCTGGATGCCCAGCTAGCATTTATAATTTTGGAGGCAGAAAAGCTGGCCCTAGAAAAGAAAAAGTGGGCAAGAGAAGAGAAAAGAGATGGTGGCAGTGACAGAGAAGCTGAGTTGGCCATGGGTGGTGGGTTTTGCCCCAGATTATCCAAGGGGGTGGTTCCTGCCTATGTAGAGGGGGATGACATAGATAAGGGGCTGAGGGCCTTTGAGAGGGCCCTCCAGATGAGGAAAGTTAAGCCTTAGTACTGGGGTTCACTTCTTTGGGAGTTTTTCCCCAACTCTGGGAGGGATAAACTCCTAAGCTTGAGGGGGGAGGAGGCAGATACATACCCCAGTATGAAGAGATGCTTAACTAAAATGTTTGGTCTGACCCCAGAGCAGTATAGGCTCAGGTTTTGGGACACTCAAAAGACAAGTACCCAGTCCTGGGGGGACTCTGTAGACATTTCAGTTAAAGCACTAGAGGGCTGGATACATGGCAACAAGGTAGGTACCTTTGAGGGGCTGTACAATTTGATTATGAGGGAGCACCTTCTAACCAATTGTGTCCAAGAGAAGCTCCACCAGTATCTAGTTGATTCTAAGCTGACCAACCCCAGAGAGCTGGGGGAGGCAGCAGATGACTGGTTAAGAACTAGGGTGAGCCAGAAACCACTAGGGGTGATCAGAAAAACAGAGGACATGGTTCTTCTCAGGGGAAGAACCAAGGGAAAGATGATAAAAAGCCTCAAAAACTTCTCAGGGTGGGGGAGCCCTGAGCCATTCCACTTCTAAGGGCAAAGGGCATCAGGGGAAGCATTATGATCATGTTAAGGCAGGAAAGTTTCAGGAGCTTGCTAAGGCTGGCAAGTGCTTAGAGTGTCATCAACCTGGACAAAAAAGAGGAGATGTTATCTGCTCCAAGAATCCCCCCACTGGTGGGCAATCCCAGGGGATTGCTAGTGTAGGGATGGGGGTGGAAGTTGGCCCAGGGCTGGGATCAAGGTATACAGAGGTCACCTTAGTATCCGTGGGTGGGGTGGACATTGCAACTATGACCACCTTACCTCCTAGCATGGAGAGGTATAGGCAGAGGCCTAAAGTCAATGGGATTGAGGTGGAAGCTCTGAGAGATACAGGAGCCAGTGTGACAATGGACACAGAGAAGCTGGCTTCTCAGAACAGGTCTTACCTGGTGTCTTCCAGCAAGTGACTTATGCAGATAGCAGAACCAAACTCCATCCCATGGCCATGGTGAGGTGTGACTGGCCCTAATAAGGTATCTGTAGCTCCTGCCCTCCTAGTAGAGTGTCTGCTGGGAAATTATCTTGAAGCATCTGATTGGTCAGAGGTGGGGAGAAGGGTCCATGCACAGATGCTGGACCTCCCTGAATGGGCGTGTGCTGTGACCAGGTTACAGGCAGCACAACAGTGAAGTGCTGGACACTTGGACCCTGGAACAATGGGCTAAGCCTCCAAGAAGAAGAGAATGGGCACTGGGTCTGGCCTGCCAGCCCCCACAAGTACAAAGGACCAGGAAGAATCCAAACCTGAGGGGGAGGACCTGACCTCTGAGGGAGGGCCACTTCCCCTGCAAACTCTGCCTGCTTTGGCAGAACTGCAAGGGGCAGGTGGGCCCACCAGAGAAGAGTTGTGCCAGGGATAAAGAGAGTGTCCCACTCCTGAGGGCCTAAGGCAGACTGCTGCCAGGCAAGAACAAGGGGATACCAGTGGAACCCACAAGGTGTACTGGAAGGATGGAGTTCTCTACACCGAAGCAAGGGGCCCCAAACCAGGGGCAACCAGGAGAGTGGTGGTCCCCCAGAAGTGTAGAGAATTCATCCTCCCTTTAAGCCATGATATTCCCTTAGCTGGACATTTGGGACAGATCAAGACCTGGAACAAGCTGGTCAACCATTTGTATTGGCCCCAAATGTCAGGGAGTTTTGCAGCTCCTGTGTTACCTGCCAGGCCAGTGTCAACGCAGGGGGCAAGCCAAAGGCTCCCTTGATACCACTGCCAGTCGTTGGGACTCCCTTTGAGAGGGTGGCGATTAACATTGTTGGTCCCCTAGACCCACCGACTGCCTCAGGCAACAGGTACATTGTGGTGGTTGTGGACCATGCCACCAGGTACCCTGAGGCAATACCACTCCGGACGGTCACTGCTCCCACAGTGGCAAGGGCCCTACTTGGGACTCCCAAAGGAGGTGGTCTCAGATAGGGGCACAAATTGTATGTCTGCCTATCTGAAAGCCATGTGGGATGAGTGTGGTGTTACTTATAAGTTCACCACCCCATATCATCCTCAGACCTATGGTCTGGTAGAAAGATTTAATAAGACCCTGAAGGGCATGATCATGGGTTTGTCTGACAAACTCAGGGGGATATGGGATGTTCTCCTCCCATGCCTGCTGTTTGCCTACAGAGAGGTGCCACAGAAGGGGGTTGGATTCAGCTCCTTTAAATTACTGTTTGGGCACCCTGTAAGAGGCCCATTGTGCTTGGTGAGAGAATCTTGGGAGAGGCCTCTCAAAGAGTTGAAGGAGAATGTGCTGGATTATGTGCTGGGCCTGAAGTCATGCATGAATACATGAAGAAGGCAAGCAGAAACCTGGAGGCCAGCAAAGAGCTCACGAAGCTCTGGCATGACCAGAAGGTTACCATGCCTGAGTACCACCAAGGACAGCTGGTGTGGGTTTTGGAGCCTATGGCTCCTAGGGCACTGCAGGCTAAATGGACTGGGCCCTATCCAATTGTGGAGACAAATGGTGAGGTCACCTACTTGGTGGATCTTGGCACCCCAGGAATCCTCATAGGATCCTGCTTGTCAACAGATTGAAACCCCACCAGGAGAGGGCAGACATGATCATGCTGATGGTCATTGATGAAGGGAAGGCAGCGGAGAGTGATCCTCTGCCAGACCTCCTGTCCTCAAATGAACAAGATGGGTCAGTGGAGGGAGTAGTACTCTCTCCCAATGTGACAGGCCAGCAACAAAAAGAAAGCAGAAAAGTTTTGGAGCAGTTTGCTAGACTGTTCTCCCTGACCCCTCTGACCAGGTCAAGGCCAACATCAAAGCTGAAGTGGCTAAGATGTTGGAGCTCAAGGTAATTGAGCCCTCAGACAGCCCTTGGTCCAGTCCAGTGGTACTGGTACCCAACCTAATCCACGAGGTGGGAAGAAGGAATTGAAATTCTGTGTGGACTACAGAGGTCTAAAAGCAGTCACTAGGACTGATGCTCACCCCATACCTAGAGATGATGAGTTCATTGATAGGTTGGAGGCTGCCAAATTCCTGAGCACATTTGATCCCAGCTCAGGACACTGGCAGATTGCCTTAAGTCCAGGAGCTAAGAAGAGGTCAGCATGTTCCACACCAGAGGGCCACTTTCAGTTCAAGGTGATGCCCTTTGGCCTGACACATGCTCCTGCCACCTTCCAACGGTTGGTGAATAGAGTCCTGTCTGGGTTGGAATCTTTCAGTGTAGCTTATCTGGATGATATAGCTGTATTTAGTTCTACCTGAGAGGACCACCTGGTCCACCTGAAGGAAGTGCTTTAGGCCCTGCTTCAAGCAGGCCTGACTATCAAGGCAAGCAAGTGCCAGATAGGGCAGAGCTCAGTTGTGTACCTGGGCCACCTTGTTGGTGGAGGCCATGTACAACCTCTCCAGCCCAAGATCCGGACTATCCTGGATTGGGAGGCTCTTAAACCCAGACTCAGGTGAGGGCCTTTCTTGGCCAGACTTGGTACTACAGGAGGTTTGTTCAGAATTATGGGACCATAGTGGCCCCTCTGACTGAGCTTACCTCCAAGAAACAGCCCAAGAAGGTCAGTTGGACCCCAGTGTGTCAGAAAGCTTTTGACGCCCTAAAACAGGCTATATGTTCAGCACCAGTGTTACTGGCCCCTGACTATAGCAAGGAGTGTATAGTCAAACAGATGCTTCATAGGGAGGGATTGGGGCAGTGTTAGCACAAGTTAATGTAGAGGGTCAAGATCAACCAGTTGCCTTCATCAGCAGGAGACTACTCCCAAGAGAGAAAAGATGGAGTGCCATTGAGAAGGAGGACTTTTCTGTGGTCTGTTCCCTGAAGAAGTTGAGGCCATACCTGTTTGGCACTCACTTCCGTGTACAAACTGACCATAGACCTCTCAGATGGTTGATGCAAATGAGAGAGGAGAACCCAAAACTGTTAAGGTGGTCCATTTCTCTATAGAGGAGGGACTTCACAGTAGAGCACAGACCTGGGACTGCCCATGCCAATGCAGATGGTCTTTCCAGGTTTTTCCACTTAGCTGATGAGGACTACCAGGGTGTAGGTTAGTACCCATCACCTTTCATCTGGGGGAGGCACTGTAGGAAAGTCCTCCTTTTTGCCCTGGTCACCTCCAAACTTTTTGGACAGGTACTCGTGGTTTCTGACTCTTGGCTGTGCCCTGGGTACTGCTTACCAGTCCCAGGGCCAGTGCTCTGTGTAAAGTGGATATGCAAATTAGGCTAATGATAATTGGCAAAATTAACCTACCTATAGGTCCCTAGTATATGGTAGGGCATGGAGGTTTAAGGACCCCAGCATAGGTAGTGCCCTCATAGGTGCACTGCTGAGGTACCCAGTGTCAATTTAAAGGCAGGCCTGCCTTGCTGGCTGCTTTTAAATTAAGGTTACATGTAAATTCGACTTTGAAATTAAAAGTAGTTCCAAAGTCTTAAACTACCTTATTTTTACATATAAGTCACCCCTAAGGTGTGCCCTATGTGTCCCTAGGGCTGGGTGCCATGTAACTATAAGCAGGGACCTTATAAAAATAGTTTTATAAGCCCTGGTGAGGTAAAACAGCCAAATTCGTTTTTCCCTCATTGTAGTGAATGGCCTCCATTGGCTAGAATGGGGAGACTTTATTTTAATTTGAAAAATTCCCTTAAGTAACAGATACAAGAAGTTTGGTATCAAATTAATTGTTATAACACATCCCACAACTTTCAGTTGTTGGATTTAATATAACGTGTTCAGGTAAAGAGTTGTAAACTTTACCTGAGAAGTTGTCAACTTCAGCCCTGCAGTGTTTCTGCTGCTGTGCTCTGATTGGCCAGCCTCTGGCAGCCTGACCAGGCTGCCTTGATGAGGTGTGAAGTGGCCTGGCTCAGCACAAAGAGATGTCCATGGGGAAGGAGAACTCCCCTCAGCAGATGGGGAAGCAGGAATCGGGGGCTGCCAAACTAGACTTCAAAGGCAGAGAAGGACATTTGGAGCAACCCAGCAACACCCTCACATCCTGCAAACCCAGACAATTAGGTGCCCCCTTGATTAGATTAGGAGAGGGCAGGAGAGGGGTGTATTTAGGATTTTTAGCCACACCAGTGGGTGGGCTCAGCCTGATATAACCTCCAAAAATCACTTTCAGCCATGATGGATTTTTGAGGAATGTTGCTCCCTGGGATTGATTTTTGCCACACTTCCCAGGAAGTGGTAATCACAGGGGGAAGGACCCTGCTCCTGACTGGAGAACCAGGACCCTCCTGTTTTTCACCCAGGAGCAGGGATACAACTGGCAGACCTGTACCCACACCTCAGATCCCCATCAGATTCCAACAAGGGAGAACTACAGGAGAAGAAGGACTGCCCTGCTGGACCCCTGGCCTGCACCTGGACCCTGCACTCTGGAGGACTGCACCAGCTGCACACTTGGGCTTCACCACAAGAAGGGTTTTGTCTGGCTTCAACTGGTTCAAGGAGGGACTCCCTGTTTGCTACAGGTGAAAACTTGCTAACCAGAGACCCCTGCCCAACTCCTGGAGAAACCAACCTGCTGACCACTGTCCACAAAGGAGTTTGTGCCAGGTGCATTCTGGTAGTTGTAGTCCACACCCCCCAAGGTGCATCTTAGAGCTTCTGGAACCTTGGGGTGAACTGTGGACTACAAAAGAACATTAAAAGAACATCTGGAAGAAGATCCAGAAGTTTGGAGAATTTTGGAGACCTTTTTGAAAAAAGCTCCAGAGAGGGACCAACCTGCTGCGGCAACTCTAGCTGGCTAGCCTCAACCGCGACCCGGCCTGACTTGTAGGTTCGTCCCGGTGAAGAAAATCTCCCAAAAAGAGACAAAGTCCAAACGTAGGAAGTTGACCGGGACCTTCCAGCCAGCGTATCCGAGGTGGGCTTCAAGGACATCGGATCAAGATTCAGGTTTGCCAAGGTCGAAGGATTTTCACCTCAAAAAATGACTAGGTCCGAAGGTATACATCTCCACTGAGGGCTCCTGTGACGCGTATCCGTATCTGTTTTGTGATATTTGAATGCTTTACGCTTTGTCTCCTAAGTTAAGTATTGTCGCTCGTTGCCAAGCTACCAAGAGTTGAGCTGGGTTTAATTTACTGAAACCTGACTGTACCTAAGTGGAGGTTAGTGGCTAAGTGTAGGTACTTACCTACCCTTACCAATAACCCATTTTCCAACAGATATGTTCCTGTGCAAGAGAGACTAAAGGGGATGTTTTGGAAAAAAAAGAAGAATCTGACAAATGTCATATTCAATGTCATCCCTCAGCCACCCTGTTTGGGTGAGGGACATCTGGCACCCAGAAAAAAAATGTAATGTGCAGATGTTAAAACTACATGGTTGTGTTAAGTTTCCACGCATCCCAGGTATGGTACGTGCAACCAAAAACAGGTAGAATCAACCAATCTCTTGGTTGCAGTTGCTTTCCAAATGTCCATAATGCACTGTGGGCAGTGTATTGCCTTTGGGCACACTGAACTCACAGAAAACACATGCATGTCTGGTGCCCCCTATCTATATTCAGTAGGCTGACAAGAACAAAGATGGGTGTCAAGCCTTGCAGGGATATGTTCCTGTTTGAGTGAGGCTAGAGGAACTTGCTATGTTTTGAAAAACAAATGCAAAAAATACAGAGAAATGTCATTTTGCATATTATCTTCCAGCCAGTCATTTAAGGCAAGAGAAGGGGCGGTCTGACTTGCAGCAATCGAGTCCTTGGGTAGGTAGACAAGTTGAGCATTCCTTAGCATTGCCTCACTATCCAAAGGTAGTTCAAAATAGTTAAGACTGAGCCTACCATTTATGATTAATCATGCTTGCTGAACAAACAACAGCAGAAAACACAGGCAAATCAGTCCCTGCACGCACAAAAAGACAACAAGACAATATTAGGCATCTCTTCAATAAAACCCAAAAGAGATATGAAAGTCCAATGCTTCAATGCAACCTGAGAAGCATATTTTCAAGAACTGACACATCGCTGCAGTCACACAGCAATTCGTCAGAAAAACTTGTGCTTCGCCATGATGTCCTCCTACAACACGGATGTGTCACATTTATGAGATGGTGCACCATGGTGTAAGGTCCCCTGGAATGTCAAAAAATAAATCACATCCGTGGGAAGGATGTTTTTGGGGAAAACTGGTGCATGTGTTGCAAAAGTGACGCATGGCTTAGTTGTGGCACGTAAAGCAAGACAAATCAGCCCTGTGTGACTTTTGAGTGTGCAAGTGTCAGAAATCTTTTTAAAAAGTGACATATTTAAAAAAAAAAAAGATTTCCCCATGGATGGAAAGGAAAAAATAGAGCAGGCATCAGGCAGCAGCAGCTAGGATGACAACCTCAACACTCCCAACAACAGGCCAGGATGTCCATGCAGACCCTCAAAAGGAGAGCTGATAAAGAATGAACATCAAATCTTTTTCACTTCAAATTTGACATTAGGGAAGAAAGAGGCCATATGTAAGTAAACAGTGGATAAAATCAACAGCGTAGGGCAAGCCAAAAGGACAGTGACAGACTACTAGAAGTGCTGGCATGATTACAAGTGCAGGACCAAGGAGAAACTGGCCAGCAACTTGAAGGCAGCTATTTGGACCAGATTAGGAGGACCAGAGGTTCAGAAGGAGCTGAAATCCTTGGAGGAGCAGGTGGCACTGTCATCCCAGCCACTTCCAATTGCCTAACATGGCAGGAGTGGAAGAACCTAACACTGCAGCGAAGAGGACCAGCAAGACCTAGACGGTAAGTTGTAACAAGGGAAATATCACCAAATATGTCAGGCTCAGTAGCGCCACATGTGTGTTGCACCAGTCCTCCTTCACCGTTGTATGTTAGGATTTGTTGGGCAATATACAATATCAGTGGCCAGGACAACACATCCCACAATACCAAGCAAAAGATCTGGACTGGAATGCGACAATATGGCAGGACCAGTGGATTCACGAAACTGGGGGGGTCCCCCTGCAAAGTACATGGAGGGGGCCCTTTTCTGGATTCTCTCAGGCCAGGTGCTGTGCTGAGGGGGCCCCCTGCTGGTCAGGAGCCCCACACCGCAGGAGCTGAGGAGACTTTTGTTATGCCACTGGGCAGGACACTAAGGGCTACATGTACGTAGCATTTTGCACATCGCAAACAGCGAATCGGGCCATTTGCGATGTGCAAAATGCACTTTGGTATGTTGGAACCCATTTTTGTGATTCGGTAAACTATTTACCGAATTGCAAAAAGGGATTGCGAGTCGCAATTATGAAGGGTTGTTCCCTTCCTAATTGTGAGTCGCGGTCCCATGTATGATTGTTTTATGACCGCAAATGCAGTCGCAAAACAATTGCAGTTAGCACCAGTGTCACACACATTGCAGTTCGGTGGTGCAGCGATTTTCTCGTTGCAGGGCAGGCTGTGCAGCGATTTATGACGCACAAGGGGTTTCCTTGAAAAGATTACGTATTTTTGGCCCTGAGACTCGCCCTGAGCCAGTAAGGCAGCAGGGCAACTGCAAGGCAGCAGTCCTTCACCGCAAAGCAGTCCAGGTGAGTCCTGTGGGCAGCCAGGCAGCTCCTCTTGACAGGTTGCAGGTTCAGGTCCAGAAGTGTCTGATCTGATGGGGTCTGGGACCCAGTTTATATACCCAAAAATGACTTTGAAGTGGGAGAGTGGTTTTAAAGTGCACAATGTCCCCTTTCAGTACAGGTCTGTCTACCAGGCTACCAGTAGGGAGTTTGGCAGTTCATTGTGTAAGGGCAGGCCACCACCCTTTGAAATGTAATTGTCAGGCCCCTCCACCCTTCAAGCCCAGGAAGACCAATTCAGTATGCAGATCAGTGCAGGTGTGACTGAGTATCCTGTGTTTGTGGTTGTCTGGGTGAAATGCACCAGGAAGCTGTGAACCAGCCCAGCCCAGACATTGATTGGAGATGGGCTATAAGGCACAGATAGATTTTAAGTGCAGAGAAATGCTGCCTTTCTAAGAGTGGCATTTCTGAAATAGTAGTATAAAAGCCAACAACACCAATATAGCAGGATTTTCTATTACCATTCTGGCCATACTAAACATGACCTGTTTGCCCCTTTCTGATCAGAATCTACCACTAAAACAGAATGAATTTAGGAGTTTTTCTATACCAGGACATATAAAACACACAGGTATTTGTCCTGCCTTTTACCTACATAGAACCCTGCCCTTTGGGTAACCTAGGGCCTACATTAGAGGTGACCTGTATGTAGAAAAAGGGGAGTTAAAGGCTTGACAAGCACTTTTAAATGCCAAGTCGAAGTGGCAGTGAAACAGCAAACACAGGCCTTGCAATTGCAGGCCTGAGACATGAATAGGAGGCTACCTATGTGGGTGACACAATCAATGTTGCAGGCCCACTAGTAACATTTAATTTACAAGCCCTGGGCACATGTAGTGCACTTTACCAGGGACTTAAAAGTAAATTAAATATTCCAAGTGGGTCTGAGCCAATGTTACCATGTTTAAGGGAGAGAGCACATGCACTTTACCACTGGTTAGCAGTGGTAAAGTGTGCAGAGTCCTAAAACCAGCAAAAACAGTGCCAGAAAAGTGGAGGGAAGTAGGCAAAAAGTTGGGGGATGACCACCCTAACGCTGTCAGGTCTAACAGTTATCTACCTAGTTTTACTGTTCTTGTGACCTCAGAGTTAGCACACACTGACCTCTGTTTTCACAGATAGCACAACCATGGCAAGTACATGCAGTTACACATTCCTACAGTGTATCAAGCTTGCTAGCTGTGTAGAATAGTGTAGAGGCATGACTAATAAAAACCTTTCCCACATGAATGCACAATGTGCATGCTAAACAGCACTACAAGGCATACTGTTATGGTGTAGAGTGTGTAAGGCTGGCAGCAGGATCACATTGAAAACATTAAAAACATGCATTGCTGTCACAGGAGTTTTGCCCTGAGTATTAGCCAGAGGGAATGCTTGGCACCCTTGTGACTTGGGGAAATGTTGGTGCAATGTGCAAAGTAGTTCTGTAAATACATGAAAAATACATTAAGTATAGCCACCATGAAAAAAGAGCTAATCTCCAAGGTCGATGTGTACCTTACTCCAATTTACCCACACTGGCAGGGCAGGCCAGAAAGCTCTATAACTATGTTAAAATGTGTGGTATGCACACAAACGAGCACCTTTGTCACACAGTGGGGTGTGAACAATGCACAGATACTGCCATCTGAAAGACCACTCTAGTGACACTTTCCCTCAATACGCACAAGTCACATAGGTACTACACATCAATGTTGAGGTGAAAGTGAATGAAGATAAATACTGTATATCAGCCACATTATTCCTGTCAAAATATAGCATTGATCCACATTGACATATATATATATTTTATTGCAGAGGGAGAAACTACTCCTCCTGAGCAGCTACCTATCCAGGGTGACCAACCTCCTGCCAAGGATACTAGCCAGTAAACAACACTGATGTGACAATAAAATGGTACAAGGGTGAGTGTGTATGTGGCTGGCATCAGTGTGTGACCCCATATATCCTTGATTAGTGAGGCTTGGTTGACATATTCATCCATAAAATACATGTAGCATAACTTACACATACAGTTTACAAGTAGGTGACTACCTTTTTGGCCACTGTGCCCATACACAGCAAGAGGGCCACTTACAGTGCACAGTCATGTCTGAAGATCTCCTAATTGACTCCACTGCAAAATTGACAGACTCCTGACAATAGGCATTTCACAAAGTTACACATATAAACAAACACTGCATGGAAATCCTACAGCATATGCTTAAAACAACCTGAGCATCTATGACCACTCTTACACAGTTAATCATTAAGCAGTTGTTAAAGTGTAAAACCTTGTTTATTAAAATTATCATAAAATATTAAAATGTAAAGCTACCTATACTGCACTAACTAACTTATCCTATTTAAACTATTATCAAGCTAACCTAGCCTAACCAACCTAATCTACCTTAATTTAACTTTATTTTAACCTACCTAAGCTTCTCTATTTCTAATAGCTTCTTGCGCGGCCATTTCCATATATGTTTTATACAGTACCATATGTAGTGATAGAAGTAGTGGTAGTTAATAATAACCATTACAAGTTTGACCTCAAAACCATACCAATTCGCAAATATATAACCAATAACAAATGCTAAAAAAGAGAAAAAAAAAATACTATATTAGTTTTAAAGCTGTATTCTGACCCATGTTCAGAGGCTAAGTAGTGGCTGCTGTACTTTTAGCAATGTTTTTACAAAGTGCAAATGTATGATGAATAGCACCTGTTAATTTATTGCAGCAAAAGTGTAAACAGTCTTAAAATACTTGGTACCTTTGATCAGCATCAAGGGCAGATCCAAATCATTTGCAGAGGTTGGATTTTAACTATAATCAGCCTACTGTACTTTTTACAAAGTTTTTAGAAAGTGCAAGTGCATAAAATATTGCAGTTGTTCATTTATTGGTATAACAGCTTAAACAGTCATACATACTTGGTGACTTTGTTCGGCTTCAAGGGTGCAAGGGTGAAACATGTCAGCCGTTTGAGGAGGTTGAGTTTGACCTGTTGTCTGCATGCAATCTACATGCAATGTTTCTACTCAATGTTCATATCCTTTTCATCCACCATCAACAATTGGATCAGCTTGCAGTTTAAATGAGGACAACTAATTACTGTGGACCTACATATGTGAATTGCTCTGTTCAAAAAGCTTCCTCTGAGTAGTTTGACCCGTGCTTGCCGCAGGGTTGGACAAATACCGTTCAAGTGCATGATGTTTTCCTTTTCAATTCTGCATAGCCTGCATGTTGTTGGCCCCGTGTGCTTCCATTTAGGGTGCTCTGCAAGACCCGGTAGCTGGCCAAAGCGTATCGCCATTAATCTTCTCTTGATCTGAGTCAAAAATTTCTGACTTAAATAGGACACTGGCTTCATTGCATCATAATTATGAACCGTCATCCACGCATGTGACCGGTTGCTAAAGACGTTTTTATCTGCTTTAATTGAAGGGAGTTTTGCTGTACTGTTCACCACATACCTAAATGTTGGAAAAGGCAAGTTCTTTTTCCAAAGCTCCCCCAGATTCGTATGTTTTAATGTCATATGAAGATTTTTATAATGGCTAGTTTGCTTTATTATCTAGGTAGACTCCCAAATATTTATAACTCTTAACGTCCTCTAGGATCTCAACATCCAGGTAGATCCTAAGGGGTTGGCCAAGGCAGTTTCTGAGCATCATTGTTTTGGTTTTCGGAGTATTGATTTCTAATTTGTTTTCCTTGGTGTACTTTAACAGCTCAGTGACAGATCTTTGTATGCAGATTTTTTATAAGCTTAGCAGTGCAAAATCATCTGCGTATGCAAGGTGGACAAGTTCAGACTGCCCAGGCATGGTGGTTGCAAGTTTACCCCGTCTAGTCTTGTGGACAAATCGGCCATGAAAAGATTGAATAGATGGGGTGATAACACATACCCTTGTTTCAGCCCCACTGATGGTGGAATCTTCCTCGAAAGCATTGACCCATCTCCTATTTTGACCTGAATATGTATTTGTGTACAGCTGTTCCATGGCCTGTAGTAGTTTATTTGGTATATTTATCCCCTTCAACTTGTGCCATAGAAGACCCTGATCAATGCAGTCAAATGCAGATTTGAAATCTACGTAACAAAAGTATCGTTTTTTCCTTGCTCATTTTCACTTTTCCGCTAGTACGCTTAGGGTTAGAATGTTCGAGGTGGTACCAACGCCTCTTCTGAAGCCTGTTTAGTTTACTGTCACAAGATTATTTTCATTTGACCAGACCATAAGTTCTTTTAAAATGAGAGAAGCATAATACTTGGCTTCAGCAACTATTAGGGCCATAAGCCTATAGTTAGTTGGGGATAAATGGTCTCCACCTTTAAAAATTGGATGTATTATTGAACCCCTCCAACTTGTTAGTATAGTGACAGTGAGTACAACTTCTCTAAATAAGGGGGGCAATGCATTTGCCCAGTACTGGGGTTCCCTTATAAAGATGGACTGGGGGATGCCATTTGAGCCTGGGGCAACCTGTTTCCATACCACAGATATTATATTTTGAACCTCTTTTGGAGAACAGAGCAGCTGCTCAGCTTCGGGGGAGTTAATTTCATTGTTCAGTGGACTCTAGTAGTGCTAGTTTCTGTCTCCAGAACATCCTTATATCTGTTGCTTTGGTGAAAGAACTATAAAGAATAACTGCTGACTGCATGGTGGCAGAAGATGCGTGTACTGATGTCCGCAGGCCTGAGGCTGGACTCCTATTAAAAGCACTGAGTAGATGTACAGCCCAGGTTTCGTCTGACACATTTGAATTGTTTATTTCCTTGGGAGGTCTTGCTAGGGCGTTTGATGTTTCTTAAATAGCACTGGTGTTTGCTTGCTTTGAACTGTAAATAAGCAGCACCCAGAAGGCCTCCTCCTTACTCTTTCGATCTTCCCAGACCTGGTTATATATTCCTTCCTCATTTTTGTTATTGTCTCCCATGTTGTTGTATAAGCATTTGCTTTTTGTGATATGCTAATTGCCTTTTTCCTAGATGAGTGGTCCTTGCTTGATGTTGAATCTTGAGGCCTTTGTTTTGAACTGCTCAAGGTAAAAACTACTTTTTTGTCTATAACTTTGATAGCTGGCCACTTGTTCTCCTCTTCTTCATGTTGGATGCCTTCCAGGTTTCCCTCTTGCGACTCTATGTTAGTGCCTTGATTGACATTGATGCTTACAAACTTTTGAGAAGTGCTGAGATAATATGTCTACATGGATCCTTAGCTGTACTTCCTCTTGAGCACTGTCACTTGATCCGGATGCTGCTGGTGACTTATGTACTATACTTCCTTTTATTTCTCTAACTGATGTAAGTGGCTGATGCTGCCCCATAGGCATCTGTGGCACTGTTCCATTATTATTCAGTTGCAGCAAGATCTTTAGGGTTGCTTGGGAGACTGTGGTTCATTAAGAGTATATATGTCATGAGTAGCAGGGACTACTAAAGGTTCTTTTAATATGGTCACATCTGCATCTGAAGGTGGGAACTCTGTTGGATCTATCGAATTTTTTGCATGATGATATTTTGACTCTTCTTGCTCCTCCTTGTGATATGTGCTTTTTACTAGTTCCCTACTTTTGTAAGTTTCTGATTGGGTTTTTGGGCTAAGAGTTCCTCTGTCTGCCTGCCTTGCTGCAAAAATCAGATATGGTCTTGTTATTTCTTCCTTTGGAGGGTGATGGAATTTGTTCCTAGCCTTCCTGGGCCGCTTTCTTTTATGCTTGGTTTGCCTTTCTGTATCTGACACATTTTGGCCATCTGGGCTTTTTGCTGGCTCTGCTGCCCTCTAGACTATGGCCCTCATTACAACCCTGGCGGTTGAATTGTCGATAGTACCGCCAACAGGCTGGTGGTACAATTTGCCATATTTTGACCACGGTGGTAGCACCGTGGTCACACTGCCGGGACCAGTGCTTTTCCGCCATCGTTGTCCCGGCTGGCATGGGCAGTGCAGGGGCCCTCAGGCACAGCCCCACCCTGCTTTTCACTGTCTGCACAGCAGACAGTGAAAAGCGCGAACGGGGCAGCTGCACCCGTTGCACTGCCGAAACACCGCCGGCTCCATTAGGAGCCGGCTGCAATGTTACGGCCGACATCCCCGCTGGGTTTCCGCCCGCTGACCCAGCGGGGATGTTGAAATGCGGCCAGCGGGTTTGCGGCCACATAGGCAGCCGCTTGGCGGTTCAACCTTGGCCGGGGGCCTCTGCTGCCCGCCAAGGTTGTAATGAGGGCCTATATCTTTAGGTTTTTTAGATTTGCCAGGGAGGGTGATCTAAATGCGACTGCGAGCTGATGGTCTATCATACCTGGAACTGCTGATATATGTTGAATTGCCACAGCAAGAGGATTACTTACTGCTTGAGGTTGTTGAGGTGTCGCTAAAAGTTGTTGAGGTGTCGTTAATGGTTGAGATTTAATTTCTGGTTCTTGAAGATTTTTTGGTCCCCTGTTCATTTAATGCTAGTGATTTTCTTAAATCGATAATATGCTGACGATATGGGAAGCCATAACATTCTGTGGCAGTGGGTATAGCGATAGGGAGTAAAGAGACACTCAGGTGGGTGATTGAGTATACGTGATTTTATTGTGATTTACTGATGCCTTTATAACAGTCACTGTCTGTGGTCGTTTAATGCTAGTGATTTTCTTAAATCGATAATATGCCGACGATATGGGAAGCCATAACATTCTGTGGCAGTGGGTATAGCGATAGGGAGTAAAGAGACACTCAGGTGGGTGATTGAGTATACGTGATTCTATTGTGATTTACTGATGCCTTTATAACAGTCACTGTCTGTGGTCGTTATGTTTTGGTGATCTCCTCTGTTCTCTTCTTCCTCAGGGTTCCCGGTGGCTGATAGTGGTTCCCCGGCGGTGGTATTGTCAGGTAGACCAGAAAAAGAGGAACGAAAGGTAGGTAAGTGCTGTATCTGGGAACTGGTTTGTATTATTTCTTGTGAGGGGAGGGTGTAGAGAGAGAGAGAGAGAGAGAGAGAAGAGTGGGGGGTGTGTGTGTGAGTGGTGGTGATTTTGGAACAAGATTCCACTCCAAGGGAAAGATAAAGAAATTAGAAAATAATGTTTATGGATTATAGGGTCCGGTCCCTTCACCTCTGTGGACTCAAGCCCCTCTTTCCAACAATAGAACCACTCTGTTCCTGTGTTCAATGGTTAGTGCTTCTCTGGTGCTGGTACATTTTTTCCTTTCCCAAACTCCCCTCCCAGCCTCCCTCTACTCGTCTCCTCCCCCTCCTCCCTTCCCACTATAGATCATATTTTATCCCTTAGGCAGGACCATACCTGCTGTAGCCACGCCACTCCAGGGACGTGACGGAGTTCTTGCTTCCCGGGACCTTCCTGTCCCTCTGTGATGTTGCCTCAGGAGGTCAATGGACCTCCGTTAACTGGATCTTCTTCCTCAATATCGGAGTCGCTCTCCTTCGCGTCCTCCCCGATGTCTCCTTCCTCTGGTCTCTCGGCGTCTGTCCGTTCTGCATCCTTTTCTTCCTGTGCGCGCCACGCACGCTGTCCGTCTTCTCTTTTTAGGTTTTCAGGAACCCGGATATCCGGGTTGCCTGCTTCTGCGGCTCCTCCTTCCTCTGCGCGCCGCGCGCACTGTCCGTCTTCTCTTGGTAGGTTTTCGGGAACCCGGATATCCGGGTTCCCGGCTTTGAAGGCGTCGCTCCCTGTGGGACCCCCGGGGTACTTCTCGGTTCGGGAACTGGTGCAGTATGTAGCCGGGGAATTCTGACACCTGGCTACACATTCATAAGGTCAATTTGTATATCCAGCTTGTCAAATTGCATGTCAGTTGCCTTACTTGATGCTTGCATTATTCTTAGAAGTGGACTTTTGAAATTCAATTAAAAAAAAATTGAAAGGATTCACACTGATAGGGCCTTCTTGTGTTTAACTGTGTCTTGAACAGTACACTCACCTCCAGGTATATTTGATTGCTCACCTGGCATTGTAACTTCTGCTGCATGGTCTATCATATTTTCATTCTGCATACTGTTGAAAAATATAGGTAGCTCAACTTGGTCTCCCTTTGCTTTAGAACTTCACATTGCATTAGCTGGCTGGTTATGCCTTGTTTGTTCTCCCTTTATCATGGGGCTTTGCAAGATGTCAGATGGTTGAATTTGCTTAGTAGAGGTGATATATTTTAATTGTGGTAACCAGATCTGCATTATTCAAAAATGAACTACTGTAGAGTGTAACCATGAAGCGTCTGCATCTCCTCCATTGCCAGGGGATCCATTAGCCATCATACCTAGATTTAATTTTGAAGGATAGAGTTGTGGTTCACTGACTGGGGTTGAATGAGACCTGTATGATGCATGTAACTGAGTGTGCACCTCAGATGTTTTTACCATAGATTTGTGGACTGGTAAGGTAATTGTGGTTGCTTCCATAACTGCCTCCAAGTGCTGCCCTTGCATTGCAGTCAAGTTAAAATCGATGGTTTCCAGCATGAGCGGGTCTGGCAGGCCAGTTATATTTCCAGTTGTCGAATAAATGGGTGCCACCAGGTTCTTAAGGAAAGAAAACTTCTGGTTGGAAGCCCCATTACCAAAGTAGTTTTGTATTGATGATACCAGGGGAATTGCTTCATTATGTTTAAGAGTGCTTACTGCCTTAAGGTGTCTTGTGTTCCTTTTTTGATTTATACACTTTATTCGTTGTGAGGGGGCATGCTGCCTTTTGTGTCCTAATCTCATTTTTCTGCCTCAATTATATCAAATGGAGTGACTGTACTGTATTGTATTAAGTTTACTAAGGTTATTGTTTGTTTATTATTTAGCAGATTGTATTGTATTGTAGTTGGTTGTTTGGACTAATTTGGCACACCGTTTTGATGAGCATGTCCTTGAGCCACCAATTTCAGACCACTAAGTGGCTAATTGACTGTGATGGTGGCCTGCAGATGACTTGCAGCTAGAAGGAACAGTCGAGAAAAGAGACAGCCAATTAGCATGCTCCTAAAGCTTCTGTTAGCTATGCAGTTGCTTCTCCATCGCTTCTTCGTCTTCTCCTGAGCCCTCTTATTACAATTGGTTTATTCGAAAATAATCCTAATTCTCCTTCTGTCTGTTATTGCTGTGTGCTGCCAAATTATCCTAGGGCTGCTAAGACCACTATTGGTCTCCTAGACCCCCCTCAGCTCTGAGCTCGTACGTTCTGAGGCAGCTCTTTGGTCCGAACTTTCCTAACGGGACGTACGTTGCACTGCCAAGTTGGGTAGATGACTTGCTGGATTGCTGATCTAGGGCAGATGAGCTAGGTGTGCGAGTGGTGCTCAGCAGGCCACCCGCAAGCTCCACCTTGATCTAGACGGGCTGCTTCTGCAGTAGGCCTTGGCTCACACTCTGCAGCGGCCGACTACGGCTACTGCACTTGCTATTCTCGCTGCCCAGACACTGCCCAGACACTCCTTGCCCTCTGCAGACCTCCTAGGAGCAGGCAACGCTTGTGATGGGCCCGCTATACAGCATGGTCTAGCGCGAAGGTTGAAGCTTGGTTAGGGCTGTTGGATTTGCTGACTGCGCTGGTTTTGCTGGCGGTCAGGTAGGCCTGTTTGTTTGGGGATAGGAAGGAGTGGGGAAACAGGTCCCTGATCCTGGGTGTTAACACTGTCAGTACCTCCACTCACTGCCACTCACTGTGTTTATTTGATTTCTTGACTGGCTGCTCACCCCCTAGCTGTCCCGGGGTCCCCAGGTTGCTCCCTTACTCCTCCGCTCTCCGCTCCTCTGTCTGTGTATTGTGTAATGATAGCACCTGATGATGAGCAAAGGTCTAACCTAACCTTAATTTAAACCACTCTACACACACACCACAACAGACTTGTTAAACATTAATCCCCTTAATAGACATAGTCACACAATAAAAACATTCATTGTACCTATACAAAAACAGCTGAACATTAAAATCTAAACAAATATATATATATATTTATATATATATATATATATATATATATATATATATTTGTTTCATTTTTTTGTATTTTTGCTCATAAAAATATCCTAAACATCAATCCCGAACCCATAAAACACAGACCCACCCATATCGCCACCTTACAACAACTTACTAATCAAATATTATATTAGTCATACTAGATTTACCTATTCCTATGCTACAACTCTATAAAGCCAAGATATAAAAAACAGGGTAATAGCAAAGGGCCCCATTATGAGTTTGGGGGAGGGAATTACTCCATCTCAAATGTGACACATATCCCGTCTGCTATAATACAAGTTCCATAGGATGTAATGGAACTTGTAATACGGCATGCAGGATATACGTCACGTTTGTGATGGAGTTATCTCATCTGACAAACTAGTAATGAGGCCCTAAATGTCTGAGGGAGGGCTATATCTGCATGCTAATCCTGTCCACAGACTGCTGCAATGTCTTCATCATGTGCCACATTGTAGAAAGTTTAGACTCCAATCTAGATATCCTTTGTCTCCGGTCTGCAAGGTCATTTAGGGCCTGGGTTTCAAAATCTGATTTCACGGGTTGTGTTTCTTGTGTCGGCTGAGCTGTTGCTGGCCCCACAACTGCCACTGCCCTGCCACCATTGTGCACATACACATCCTGGCTGGTGCTTCCTGTGGCCGGTCCTTGTTGGCTTTTCAGTTCTGGATTTCCAGGTGCCAGCCACCTTCCCTTTCGTGTACAAGCTTCCCATATGTCAGTAGGCCCTGCAACATGCCTGATGTTGTGGTGCCACCCCAATATGTTTGTGTAAGCCATCTATTGTTTTGCAGTTATGTTGTGTGGTGGAGAGGAAGGAAATATGTATCAGACAAAGCTGAACTTGTACATGTTGTCATCAATAAAAGGCTTTATTTATAAAATCATCACATGTGGCAGATCTGGCCAAAACTACATTTAGTGAACGCAAAATGACCATTCTTCATAAAGAACATATACTTCTCCTAATGTAACAATGCAAAATACTCAGGTGCTGGCATTGTAGGTATATAAAATGGCAGTGTTCACAAAAATAAAAGTATAATCATAATAATACTGAGACTGTTTAGGAACAATGATGTGGAATTGTACACATGGTCCACCTAGGGACTCTCTGGGGTTTGGTATGCAGAATGCAACAGGTTATATTCTTTGCTCAATAAATTATGTGAAACGAGTAATGCCTAGCACGTACAGGTATTGTGCTTCCACATTGGTTAACTGGTATGGCAAATACACACGGACACAAACAAAAACATATTACAACATACACTGACTCTGTGCCAATTAGTTGAAACATGGATGGAGAGTGGCTAGTTAACTCCCATTAAACAGACCAGTTACACTTCTTCAATATTACCAGGAACCCTATTACATAGCTCGTGTAATAAAATTCAAGCAATGCCATGTGGACCTTTCTATATCCTAGTGTCTATCCATACATGTGAGCAAGGTTTCTTACCTTGATGTACATCACCTAAAACCATATCCGTGTAATGGGTGTGTGCATTCATGGTGTAGATCTCATATTTATAAGTACTGCATGTTGTATCCTGCAGGTATTCTCCAACTCTGAATCAAGGGTGATAGGTTTGCTGGAAGCCAGTGGGGATAAGGCCACCAGTAAGTGGACTATGTAATGGGCTGTATGCTTAAGAGACAGTGCAGACATGTAGGTGGTCCTTTACACATTGTTTTTTTCTAAAGAAAATCACTACAAAGGTATGATCAAAGGCATTATTGATATAGGACATTAGGTACATGAAGCCATTTAGTTACATTACCATGTATCAACTGGTGACGTGTCCCACATTTAGCCATCCCTATTCTATCTGCACTAGCGTAGGAATCCTCAAATCCTGTCAGGGCCTGCCAGGTGAAGTGTCCATACATTGTCATGTGGGCAACTACACTAGCAATGTGTATCAAACAGGCAGACTGAAGATGAACCATTGACAGCCACGTTCAAATAGAGTTCCTCTAATACAGCCTTAAGACCACCATGGCATTTTGGAAAATGCTCCTCTGTCACTCCATCTCACATGTAAATGATATGCAGTACTTTGAGGGATGCTCAGGTACCCAAGAGGCTGGATTACAGTTGCTATACATCCTCATAAATGTGGCCTAAATGGTGAATGAAAGTAAATGATTACTATGGCTAATACACTTGCACACTCACAGAAACACACAGAGATGTTCCATATGGCCATCTGGGATAAATGATACATTTTAACTTTGCCCCCTCACAAATATACATGCAGCATCTATCCTAGTAAGGAATGTTGTTTTGTGATGCCTACCCTGCTCACATGGTCACACAAATGTATCTGGTTCCTAAATTTGGCTTTGACACCTAGTTACTGGTACTAGTATGGATCACAAAACATTTTGGTTTTAGATTGGCATGAATGTCTGATCTTTCACACTGCACCAATTATGATAGTGATGAGAACAGTATTCTGCATGTATGAACATAGGGGGTCATTCTGACCCTGGCGGTCATGGACCGCCAGGGCCAACGACCGCGGAAGCACCGCCAACAGGCTGGCGGTGCTTCCGGGGGCATTCTGACTGCGGCGGTAAAGCTGCGGTCAGAAAAGGGAAGCCGCCGCCATGGGGATTCCGACCCCCTTCCCGCCAGCCTGGTTCTGGCGGTTTTCACCGCCAGAACCTGGCTGGCGGGAACGGGTGTCGTGGGGCCCCTGGGGGCCCCTGCAGTGCCCATGCCACTGGCATGGGCAGTGGAGGGGCCCCCTAACAGGGCCCCACATAGATTTTCAGTGTCTGCGTGGCAGACACTGAAAATCGCGACGGGTGCAACTGCACCCGTCGCACCCCTTCCACTCCGCCGGCTCCATTCGGAGCCGGCATCCTCGTGGAAGGGGGTTTCCCGCTGGGCGGGCGGGCGGGCGGCCTTCTGGCGGTCGCCCGCCAGTCCAGCGGGAAACTCAGAATGACAGCCGCAGTCTTTTGACCGCGGTACGGTCTTCTGGTGGTTCCTGCCAGGCCGGCGGCATCCGCCGGAGGCGGGGGTCAGAATGACCCCCATAGTCTGATGTGAACACATAACAGTAGGGCTATTAAATTTGAAAAGATGTTCACTGTGTTCACGGAAGACGCAGGACCACCTAACCTTCAGAAAGCACCTAAAAACATGGCTTTTCGAGCGGTAACTGCCCCCCCAGCACCTTGAGACGCTACCGGGTGAGTAGTGTGCTTACGAAATTACTTGATTTATTATTTCATTGATTGACTGTGTATGGTTTCCCATAAACATGTAGTGTTGACTATAGGTAATGTTGTTTGGGATATGTGTTACACCCCAATCCCTCCTGTGTCTTGCTCAAATTTAGACTTTGACCAACATAACTGTGAAGTGAAATTCTCAGCCTATCTCATGCAACTTTTCTGTCACATACTTTTGGGAACTATTTGTTACTTTCCATCTGTATTATGGGTGATAGACAATTGAACTAATGACCATCTGTTGGTATTGGGGGTGGTGATGGTACATGTGTCATAATCATCCATGCCGTAGCTTGACAAATATTACCACAGCAGATTGTGAGCCATCAATCATGTGGGCCTGCATACATTAACAATACACACACAGTGCCATTTGTCTATATCTATTGCACATGCCACTTTGTACTTCTTTATTTGTGATTTTCCATGTAAGGAAAATTGTTTACAGGTGAATGATGATACCCCTTACACATCACGATGCTACCAATATCAGAGATCACACACAATCCTTACAGATCAGAGAAAACATTCATGTGACACTCACTAGTAGCATCGGGATTCCTGAAAGTGTCAACCTCAACAGTTATGTATGGTGCAGGTCCACTTACAAGACAAAAACATGGTACATTGCTCTGTGAATATTGAACATTTACATTGTGTACATATGAAGCAGAGTACATTTGCATCACACATGTCTGGTATGGTCTGCACGTTGTACATGCAGCATATGGCAAAGTTGACATAGCTTAATTATGAACATATGTATAGCATGTTGCAGTGCTTAAGGATAATTTCAAACAGATCATGCCTCTGGTGCACGGAGTGCAGAAAATATGCAATACCATGCTTCCAATCAACATGGTGCAAGGGTGCATGCATTTGATGGTTATGTGAACAGTCAAATTTGGCAGACCACACTCTGCGAGGTATTCATTTTGATGGCCTTCTCGACTCTATGTGTTTCTGAACAATACTAAACACATCAGACCACATGCTTGTTTTTCTTATCTGCATAGCTCCTTACATGCTCCAACTATAGTGTATATACACATTAACCATTCATGCCATTTACAGGCTCATTTGTGAATAATGAACATGTTTCCAAAAACATGTATGTGAAATTAATTTGTGTGAAGCAAACACACTGTCCAGCCTTTGGCATGATGAAATGTGAGTTTGCTCCCCTGCAATATGCACAGCAGATGGTCCCCACAGTCTGGAGCCAGTAATGAGCTCACAGGACAGAGGACAACACTCCCTGCACAGTGCCAGATGGGGCCGCCAGCACCTCTGGCCCTCCACAGTGCACTGTATGGTCTGTTGGGGATATTGTTAGGCCACTGTGAACAGGCCACTGGGGCATGGGTTTTGCATTTAACTGAGTTAGCCTGTATTATGGCATAATACACCTGAAAATATCTGACCCTTCCAGTCAGAAAAACAATTCCAGTTTTTTGTTAAAGACACACAGCTACATGCCTGTGGAATATATGTACTTACCAATGGGGTCACTAACTTCCAATCCAAGATGATCGATCAGATCAGCCAGCTGGCTCACCATATCTGCACATATGTGCTTCAGTTGGTGGACAGTGTGGTCGACTCCAAAGATATTGCTCATGTGGTATTGGACCTTCTCCAACCGCTCCTTTCTCTCTCTGATAGGGCAACCTTGACTCACCCTACTCCCATAGATAACATGTTAGGGACATAGTGGACAAGCAGCTAAAGAAGGCCCTCAAATTCCTCCTGGGACAGATTGTTTGCTCTTCCCTTTCCAGACATTTCCCTACCTAAAATTCCCACCCTTAACTGTAACTAAACTGAAACTAACTCGTACCCCTCCACCTAAAATTACAACCCCCTAAATTGATGTATACCCAAAAATACATGGACAAAATCAATACAAAATGTGTATTTAAATGTGCAACTAGTTGCGAGACGCTGACACTGACGAAGGTGCTTGCCGAAGCACGATTGTTTTGTAAAACAAGATTCCAATATAGAGCATTTGATTCTTCCCCGAGTGCATATCTTTTCTGTGGAGAATCATATCAATTTCTGAGTCCACCCTCATGTGGTACTGCACCCGCCCAAGAGTGCTGAAGTTACCTGTTGGCCAGAGGAATTGCAGATAGATAGATAGATAGATAGATAGATAGATAGATAGATAGATAGATAGATAGATAGATAGATAGATTGATTGATTTTCGTCTAAACATAGGCTGGAGGGCAATGTCTGACTGCAGTCAACCATAGATTTATTTCTAGTAATATTTTGGTATCCAATCCAGCTCTCCAATGCAGGCCACCATGTTCTTAAAGCAGTAGTCTGCCTGATCAACCTCCATTCATTTATGTGTACCATTTAAGCAGCTATATCAAAATATTAACATACAGAAACAATTGCTTGTTTCTTATTGAATTCCCGCACTTGAACAATAACATCTTCTCTTGTTTTAAGAAATCCCCAAGCACGTAAATTTTTTATATTTTGTTACTTAGCGTTTTATTGAGAATTTTTTCTGTGCACTATTCTCAGCATAGAGACAATACCTGTCAAGCTTTGAGATGTAGTGTGAGACTATAGCCCTATAATTTCTAGAGAACACAGAGAATGTGGAACCCCATGCCTTGCAGTTACAGATATATTAGCATCACTCATCAAGCAAAGGTCACGAGCAAATAGCCAGACCTATTTAGCCTTCCAGATTCAATATATGTTCACCTATGATCTGATTCAATAGGCAATTAAAAATGGTATTTTCAGATAATTATAGATGTTAATGTATAATTTAGAAGATAAAAGGATACAGAAATAGCATTTGGGCATAGTTTCTCAAAGAAGTGATGCCTTCAAATTCCAGTTAACCGTTCATAATCACCAAGCAGTATCATTATTTAATGTTTAAGACTGAGATTTTAAAATTCGAGCTTTTTTATTTATTTCTAAAAGGTACTATATTTCCATAGAATGGAGAATAACAGCTGAGCGCATTTTCAAACCCTTATTCTGTTTAGCTTGTCGGGCAACCGATTTTGAAAACGTTTAAAATGTTATAATATCATGTCGCTTCTTCACTTTATAACTAGTCCTTTATTGATATTGGAAAAGATGTGCTCATTTTGTTTTTTTGTAAATCATCATCAATAATAGCACATATATCTATCTTAAACAACCGCTCTTCACACTTCTCTTAAGGACACAACAGCACCAAACTATTATCTCTTAGTATTAGCAAACATTAATTTAGTGAAATAGTGTTCGGAATCCTCATCAACTCCACAAGGCCCACGCACCTCCCACTCCACAATCACTTCTAATTAATATTCTTAATGTATTCGCCTCTCAAATACCTGAGGACTGTGTAAAAAGCAATGGGGATTTCTGCTTTAAGGCTCTCATTTAGATAAAATCGAAAAAATGTAAAACCTTACCCTAAATGAGTCGTAAACCGATGACTGCATATTTAAACAATTTGGGGCCAGATCTATGCTGGCCTTGCGCCGTTCCAATGCCACATTAGTGTCATTTTTTTTAATGCTAATTTGGCGTTGGAAGGGGAAAAACACTGCACCATATTTAAAAAGTGGCGCAATGCTTGCATTGAGCCACTTTGTAAACCCTTGAGCCACATTATGCCTGCGCCAGGCATAATGTATGCCAGGGGAGCATTCTGGTGCTAGGGCGGCAGTAAGAATGGCGCAAAGGAATCTATGAGATTCCTTTGCACCATTTTTATCAGCATTTTTTAATGCCTGCTAAGTGCATGCGTTAAAAAGAGGCTCCCATTGATTACAATGGGCCTGTGGGGCTTTACAGAATTAGTGTCATAATTTTTTACGGTAATCCTGCAAAGCACCAGACTAGCGTGATATAATATGACGCTAGTCACCCTAACTGCCGCCATGGTGCGTCGTATTTTAAATATGGAGCTACCAATGTGGTGTTACGGGGGTGCTAAGGGGATCAAGAAAAATTCTGCCCCATGTTTTCTTTAAAGTGGGGGTGGGCAAAGCTTATCTTCACCATTTCCAGAGCACCGAAAAATATTTTTCACGTACCCTTATTGCCGGTTTCCTCATGTCAAAGAATAGTCACAGTGGCAGTAGCGCATAACTTGTCTCTCACTCAGCGCTCTGTATACATATCAAGGATTTCAGCCCGGAGGTCATACTAAGGGAAAATGTTAATGTATATCGGTAGCTATTTTGTGACGCTTGCTTTGTGTGCAGTGTACAAATACAGATTTTAAGCATGGGAGTTATACTGTGGGATAGTAAACTTTATTGCTTAATTTAGGCAGTTTTGCAAAGCTTGTTCTTCCCTCTGTATGCATGTGAATAAAGATTTTCAACGTAAAGAATATGTTAAAAGAAGTGAATGTTACCAAGCCATTGATTCTCACGTGCCGGGCCCATTTCAGATAGCGCACTATAATAGCTACTCACTGCAGTCTCAATGATCTTACACAGACAGGCCACTGCACGAGCTTCTCAGACGCGTGGTGTGATTGTGCAGCAACATTATCTTGAATGTGCTGTGAGCTGTATTCTAAGCACAATGGGTGCACAAAGCTGGAAAATGTACGAGGCGTCTTCTGCTCTAGACAATTGTGTGTGGCTGGTCAACATAGCATTGAGTGCGCCTCCTGCATAAACTAGTGAATCCTAAGAACATTGGCTGCTGCTGTTAGAGGACTGTCCTGCAATATCAGCCAATCAGATGCAACAAAGTTCACAGGATGTAGAGTGAGCATAAAAAGTGAACAATACAGTCTGGTCTGCATAAACTCCATAGAAGTTCTAGCTTTTAACCAGTGTTTTTGGTTGTTACTTCACTGATTTCTTTAGAAATTGGGCATATTTTCCTATGACTCATTGTTATGTTGGATTGTTATTTTAACTTGTTATTTCCAGAGTTTTGGTTTTAGCTTGTTTCTTGGATAGTTTTTATTTTGGCATGTTATTTCACTCTATTATTTTGGTTGTTGTGTTCACTTACCTTACAAGTCATAATGTCAGCGCCTAGTATGTCACTGCCTCCACAAATTTTGGCAGACTCTGGTGAACCACTGTTATCCAGAAAGCAATGGAAAAAACATTTTGACCCGTAATTGATTACCATTGTGGGTGAGAAGTTTTCTGCTGCACGAAAGCAAGGAGTTTTACTACATAATTTAGGGATCAAAGGGAGAAATATATCTGAGAGCCTTGACAAAAATGTAATTGGACATGCTGAAGGCAACCTAGAGAAGCTTTTGAAATGTCACTCATGATGTTGCAACAACATTTTGGTCCACACAATAATGTGGTCATGGAAAGGTACACGATTCTCTCAAGGGTGCAAGCAAAAACTACAAAAGTGGGCAACTATGTAGCATCCTTAAAATGTTTGGCATGCAAGTGTGAATTCAGTGACCAATCAAATTCACTCATCATAGACCAACTTGTGCATTGCATTAACAATACTAGATGTCAAGAATTCTCTTGGCAAAAAATCCCACCTTAAAAGAAACAATTGATGTAGTAGAAGGAATGGAACACACCTTTGGCTGGGTGAAGGAGATGAAAAGCACACTTTCTATTACAGTAGAGAGTAAAGAGTTCGGGATCATTAAAGGACATAAGTGAAGAACCTAAGAAACATGAAGACAAAAAAAACCTAATCACAAACTCTCTGGGGCTAAGGGATTGGCTCAAGGGAAGGATTCTAAATTCAAGTGCTTCAAGTGTGATAGTTCCAACCATTTGTCGAATTGCCTTAATTGCTCTGCATGCAATGCTGTGTGAAGAAGTTGTGGTAAGAAGGGGCACTATGCCCATGTGTGCAAAAATAACAAACTACAAGAGTTGCATGAAGTAGAGAAAGATGATGAAAAAATCATTTTACAAGTGTCTCTTCCATCTGCATATGTTGGAAAGATGGATGGAGAAGCTGATGGAGGACAGTTCGGGATGCCGGAATGTGTAATGACCATTGGAGGAAAAGCGTTAGTGTTACTTGCTGTTTCTGGATCGCCATTCACCCAAGAATTGGGAGAGGATTTATAGGAACGAGAATTTAGAACTATTGCCTTCAGATAAAAACCGGAGGGTTATGGAGGAACAGCCATAGATTTGATTGAGTATACAGTCATGAGCATCAACTTCAAGGGGAGAGAGACACTTGGTAAGGTATATACTGCTAAGCGTGGTGATAATCTTTTGGAAGGGCAACATCAAAGAGATTTGGGAATCATATTGAATCCAAATGCGAAAGAGCAGGTTCTTTTAGTCACCAGGGAAGAAGACTGCTCGTCAATGATCCAAGAGCTTAAGGATGTACCGAGGGACGAGTTAGGTCTTTTGGAAAACTTCCAACACAAAGTCATTCTACAAAAACATGCTAAGCCCATTATGCATAAGATGAGAAAAGTACCAAATTTGATGTTAAAACCCCGTCAGGAGGAATTTGAGAAATTGCTGTGCATGGGGGTGATAGAGAAGATTGACTCCTCAGAGTGGCTGCCTCCAATTGTGTTTGCTTCCAAGGATAACGGAAATAAGATCAGGATGTTTGTGGACTTAAGAGACCTTAACAAAAATATCTGGGTTTTGCTGAGTAATACACTGAGACCCTCATTACAACCCTGGCGGTCAGTGATAAAGTGGCAGTAATACCGTCAACAGGCTGGTAAATACCACCAAATTTTGACCATGACGGAAAGAGCTCAGACAGACAGCCACAGACAGCCACATTACCACACCAATGGAAACAAGGCACCACATCGGTAGCAGCCTACAGCCAGGCGGATTTCAATGTTCCGCCTACCATATTAAGACACATCAATACACCACCTTTTCCGGGGCGGTACCAATGACATCAAAAGCCTGGCGGAAACACTGCACAGAAGGGAAACGACTCACCTCTGGAGACTAAGGGAAAAACCACGCCGACATTAAACGTGAACTGCATATATTCCCAATGCTGTTCTACGTCCTGCTCCACCATGAACACCAACGACAGCGAAGACGACCACGGTAAGTACAGCCACCTAGCACACATGGGAGGGGGGAGGAAAAAGAGTATGACACACACAAGCACAACACACACCCCACACATACACACCATATACACAAGCAGATGCAGTAATAAAACATATACACCCCGTACCCCTCAGGAAAAATGCAAGGACAACACGAATAGATAAAAGTTAGTGTAAAAAGATAAATAAAGTAGTAATACGTGCATCCAATCTAAAAGTCTATACATATTTACAATTCAAGGGACACTGCCCAGTGTTCAATGTAAATAGGCAGGCACCTCAGAGGGATGGGGAACGGGGGGGACGTCAGCAAGCAGATGGAACAACACCACTGGTCCTGGAGGGGACAACATGCCCTGTGCGCTGTCCTGGGGCATGCAAGGCCACAGTCTCTCAAGTGGGTTACTTGTCCACATGCTCTGGAGGGGACAACATGCCCTGTGCTTGATCCTGGGGAGTACAAGGCCACAGTCTCTCTGGTGGATGGCTTCTTCACTGGTTCTGGAGGTAGCATCGTGCCCTGTGATCTTCATCCTGGGGAGGATGGGGTGAGCGGATGGCTTTGTAGTGTGGTTAGTTTTACGTATCCTTTGCGCATTAGCTTCAGGCTTTAGGCCTTTGTGCACTTTGCCCTGGATGTATTTTATTCATTTGCTTGCAGCTTAGAGCCTCTGTGCACTTTGCTCTAAATGCTTTTTATTAGGCTTCGTCCTGTTATTTTTCAAATAGCCAGTTCTACGGTCTTGTTTTTTATTCATATCACACTGTTTAGCCTACTTCAGCACTGGAGTTCTCCATAACACATTCACTCTGTGCTTCATTCAAGGATACAGTCTGGTACATTGCCGATAGACGTGGTAGGAGTTTAGTCTTTGGCATTCCTGCGTAGGGACATTTTGTGATCACGCTGACATGTTAGTTATAAAAAAACTTCCTTGTCCCAATACACGCAAGAGGGAGATTCCGACCAGGGAACCACAACTAGACGCTGACTGCCTCGTTGCAGATGCTGAACCAAGTTCACAGGCCTTTGCTCAGGTATGAGGGCTGATGTCTCCCCGGTGACTCAGAAAGGCAAGTTAGAAGCTTAACATGCTGTGCTCAAAATAGAACAAGCAGAGGGAGAGTAGAAACTACTAGACACGATGATCGCGTTGTTCTTATGTTTTACTCTCCTGGTGACTATTTCAATCCTACTGTGTTGTATGGTTCTGGTTATTGCGGCTCGCGCCTTATTATCTAAAATACAGTCGTTTTATTAAACCATTATATAAAACTTATATTGTCTTTGTCATTTATATATGAGATCATACGGTAAATGAGAGAGTTGGTTTGGATCTGAGTGACCACGACTTCCCTGAGAAGTTCCAAAGATGTCATGCGCTCGGCTGCCCAATCATCTCTTCCCCGTGGGAGAAATGAGGCACTGCTAGTTAGCCGGAGCAAAGACCGGATTTAGGGTGACAGAGTTCCTTACACGTGGGTCAGACTCAGTCCCCCAAACCGTTATCGATCCTGCTGCCTAGAAATCCAGTAGTCTCATTTAGGATAATGAGAGCCCACGCGACATGGCGCCGCCATCGATTGGTCTGGCTCTAATATTTAGGTCCGACTGACTCTCTCGGTCTCATATATATTTTGACTCCTCGGTTCCGTAAGCGGAGACGTCCTTGGGGCTGAGGGTTTCCGCCACCACGGGATAGGTACATCCTATTACTTAGTGGTTGGTTGTTCAAGCTTGAACTTTAAAAGGAAAACCCCGATATTGGTGTGCCTTCTCTGACCTAGTGCTGTTTTTACAAATGGCGAATCCTAATGTAGTGAATATAGCAATCAATATGCGACAACCGCTCACAGGACATCTGATAGCACATGGACTGACGGTCCAGGGGGGTCCGGTCACTTTTGTGGTGGACGCCCATGCAGCCTATAGAACAGAACTTTTTTATTCTTGGGTCGTATTTCCAGCAGTTGATGGGGGTACAATCCGGCCACTGTACACTCAGTTATGGGTAAAGTGCCGGCTAAACGTGAGGAAACTCCATTTTGGCTGGTGCAAAAATTAATACGCTGGAAGCAGTATTTCCCCATACGGGACCTCAGGATAAACATAGAATATTGACGATGTGTTTGCCATATGGAATGGTTCCTCCAGTGGACCTTTGTAATACCTGGGGCACGGTGTTTGCCGCGCTCTACACTACGGCACACGGTACACCGACAATTTACCGGAAGTGCTTAAACAAATTCAAGATGAATATGGGGCTGCCCCTGCCTTAGATTTGGGCATGCAGTTAATGGGCAATTTTGCCGCAGTTTCTTCTATTATTTTGAGTAATCTCAAGGGAGAGGCAGTAGCACTAGCAGTGCGAATGCGTCTTCGGGATGTTCCACAGGTTAATCAGGAACGGGAACTCCCGAGAATAATAGCAGAAACATATTCCAGTATTGGTCGTGATAGCCTAGGGGCTAGACCGAAAAAACCCCAACTACAGGGTAAAAATAATAAAGATAATGCTAAACAACAGCAACCTGAGGGTACTAAAAAGCGCTGGGAAAAGAAACAGCAAACACCTAAGAAAGATGGGGGACAGTCTCCGCAACCAGAGACCCCGCAGAATAGGTATAATCTCAGGAATAGGGATAATTTGAAGACGCCTGATAGCTATCAATATACTGATACACGCCAATCTCGTTCCTTTCAGGACTCCTCAGAGAAGAGAAGTGAGAGAGGTGGGTGGTCAGAGCGGAGAACGGAGTACGTGAAACCAAGACAGGATTCACAACGCTCAACTGAGGTTTCTATTAAACAAGAAGAGAAACCGCTGCAACAAAAACAACAATTTAAAAAGAAGAAAGTGGCAGCAGTCTCAGTTAGACATGCCGCTCAAGAAGAGAGTTCTCTTGACGAACAAGACATGGGCGTTGGCACTGTTAGACAGCGCGGCAGAGGTCACAATAGTTCACCGGAGTCTTCTAGAGCATCTGGAGGTAAAAGCAACTGATGACTTCATACAAGTCGAAACGGCGGATATGCGAGACTCTGATCCTGATAGAGTATATGAAGTGACTCTGAGATTAGAAGGGGACATTGACCGCATTGTACACGCCATCTTTTGGGACCATGTGGTAAAATCATATGATGTTCTGCTGGCCGAACAGGATTGGCCACCTGACTTTGTTCGCGACTGTCCGGTTGGGGAGGAGGTTATTACATCTTCCTTCTCACCACTTGTTCCGAGAGAACTAGCGGAGTCCTATAGTAAAACATTGGCTCTAGCACAGGCTCCCGCCCTATATAGAAATAACGTGGGGAGGGATAGACAATCACCTTATCATGTAATTCCGATAAAGGGCGAACCTCAGCCACAGCCGCAGTATCCTATTAAATTTGAGGCAAGGGCATCGGTTAGGAAAATTCTTACACAATTGGAGTACCAGGGTGTAATTGAGCCCTGTGTCTCGCTGATGAATAATCCCTTATTTCCGGTTGCTAAACTGGACCATTCATATAGGATAGTGGTGGATTACAGACATTTAAATGGTCATACACGCACATATGCAATACAGAATTCACATAGCGCAGCGCTTATGAATAATATAGTGCGTAAGAAATACAAAACAACGTTAGATATCTCGAATGGGTTTTTCTGCCAAAATATAACGCCCGAAAGTCGGGACTATACCAGTTTCAGTGCGTTTGGCTCTCAGAAAAAGGTTTGTCGTTTGCCTCAGGGGTATAAGAATAGCCCAGGACTGTTTTCGGCTCGTGTGACTGAGATGCTGCACGAGTTGGACCCTGAAGCGTTATCATATGTTGATGACATATATCTGACAGACAATGAGATTCTGCAGCATCTAAGGCGTGTATCGCGCATTGTTGTGGGGTTTGCTGATATTGGCTATAAGTTTAATTTTAAGAAATCGAAGATTGCCTTCCTCAGCGTCATTTTCCTGGGATATGAGTTGTCGAGTGAGGGCAAGAGCTTAGCGCCACATTTTTGGGAGAAATGTGCTTCATTGCAGCCTCCTAATACGGTTCAGAAGCTGGGGTTGGGGTTTTTGAATTTTGGCAGAACTTACATTCCTGATTATGTTACGCGTATAAAACCCCTATACGAGTTGATTCGCCCAAATTTTTCGAGTAGATTTTGGACGATTGAGCATACACATATCCTACGGGATTTGCAGACTGATCTCTTAGCAGTTAGACACTTACACACACGGGACAATAAGACACATTTAGTGATCAGGGTGATACCTGGGGCTGTTGGGTTTATATATGTCACCTTTAATGAGGGTGAGACTGTCTCGATTGCATACAAGTCCCACTTGTATTCTGCTGCAGAACAACGATTTGCGCAAACTGAGAAAATACTCACTGCCGTACAGATGGCTGTGATTAAAGAAAGACCGCTTGCCCAGGGCCAACGCATTATTGTCGTTTCCCCGATTCCGCCCTTAGAGGCTGTTACAAAAGCAAGTGTCCCTAATTCGAAAGCTTTACACCCGCAATGGATACAATGGGCTACGTCTTTGACGGCCACTGATGTAGATTACATCTTTGACCCTAAACTGCAGACTCAAGAATTTCTTCAATATGAAATGGAGTACCCAGTCCCTGCTGGTACATTGCCTATTGACCAATATCAGGTGGTCATGTATACCGATGGCTCTGCGCAACCAGCCGTTGGGCCTAAACAACAGTATTCTGCTGCATGTGCGGTGGTGAGCGGCACGATGGAGGGGGAAGTGTTCTGCCCCCGACATACTTATACTAAAACCTTGGGAGATTGCACGGCACAGCTGGCTGAGCTCAAAGCTCATTTGTTAGCGTTGGAGCACGCGGATCCGGTGATTTTAACCTTGCTGGTCTGTGACTCCTACTACTGTGTTCAGTCTTTCAATGAATATATACACTATTGGAAGTTGAATGGGTTTAGAGATTCTAAGGGCAACACCATTAAACATAAATTGTTGTGGGGTAAGGTTGCGGATCTGAAAGAAACGCTTCCTAAGGTCCATGTTGCGCATACACTTGGACACCAGCGCGTTGGGATACACGTTGCTGGGAATACTTTGGCTGATGAAGCCGCAAAATCGGCGGTGGCTGTCGCCACTGTGGCCGCAGTGACTCGTTCGAGTTCCAAACCAGACACAGAGATTTTGGCTGCCATACACGCTACGGCTGATGGCACGCCATTTCCTAAAGGATTTCCTTCTAAATATAGTTACTGCTTGACTAGTGCGCTAAATGCTGTTGTTAATATTCCAGGCATTGGTGTACGTGACATACCCAATAAAATTGAGAGACCTCGATTAATTTCTGCAGCAGATGAGAGGGTGGCGTCTGCACATGCTGGTGTGGCTGCCACGATTTCACTCTTACAGGCTCGTTACTGGTGGCCTGGTCTTTATAAAGAGACAAAGCAATATGTCCTTTGTTGTGACGTTTGTCAACAAATTAAAGCTTCGTCGGCTAGACGCCCGCAGCAGACGCCCCTTCTGATCTCAAATAAATCTTTACCATGTGTGTACTTGGATCATTGTGGTCCGCTGACACCAGATAGTGCATACAAATATATTTTGGTTGCTGTAGATTCGTGCTCCAGATTTGTGTGGGTCTGGCCACAACGGTCGGCTGACGCTCTGACTGTTATTAAAGATTTGCGCATCTTTGTCGATACATTTGCGGTTGCGGCTTTTCATTCGGACCAGGGCCCTTCTTTTGCCTCTAAGGCATTCAGGGACACCATGGCTTCGTTGGGGGTCCAACTCCAATTCTCGTCTCCATTTCATCCAGAGGGAAATTCCATCGTGGAGCGTTTAAATCGTGATTTAAAGCAATTCTTAACAGCCAGAGTTATAGGTACGAGTCGTGGTTGGCTAGCCCACCTGTATGGAGCACAGAGAGCACTTAATAACTTGCCTAGACGGTCACCGGGGGGTCGTACTTCATATGAGTGCCTGTTTGGAACACAAATTTATGTTCCTGATCTAGATGGTCCTGGTGTGGAGGCGGCAGATACGCCCTTTGACATAAATGATCGTGTCACTGTTTTGCAGGATTTACAACAATTCCGTGAAGATAACTCTTCTGCATGTGCTGCCTCCTCAGGAATGAAGGATGAGCCAGTGACACCTACTGGTTGGATACCCAAGATTGGGGATCTGGTGTGTGAAAAGGTCGCAGTAAAGAAAGAATTTGGTCCTTCTTATCGAGCACCTGTCCCTGTGTTAGGGGTTAGCGGCACGAGAACTGTGATTTTACCGCTGCTGCAAAGGGCCAAAGGAAATTGCTTTGTTTCCATTGATAATGTCAAGTTACAACATGTGGCCGATTCTGCCCAGTAGTTCCGGAATCCCTCTCACTACTGGGGAAGCAGTCCCGCTGCAGGTGATTTGCACCGATGCTGTTTCCTCTCCGAGCTTGGGGAGGGTGGAAGATGATCTTGCGATTGTTCCACAGACGACGATTAATATGGAATCTTTTGATCGAGTTGCTGTACGTTCTACTGATATTTCTGAACATGTGGTTTATAGCGTGCCTAGGCGAGAACCTCCATCTGCTTCGTTGTTCACAGTTGCACCTTTTGCAAGAACTGCCTCTGGCTGCTTCAACGACACTGATGATGCAGTGTCTGGCTCCTCGTCCTCGATGTCTACAGTCCGAGGTCCACGTAAGCTGCTGTGTTGGCTTAAACACACATATTTAGTTTTTCCTTGGAACTATTTGTGGCTTTTTATGGCTGCAATGACTCTTTTTTTATGGTTGGGATTTGTGGTTACTTTTTTTCTAGTAATACATGGTCATTTTCTTCCTGACCGATCTGACATTGAGCACGTGGAGACTGTGTTAAAACCACATTTTTCGTCTCATATGGTTCGAAGGGACTTGTCCAATGTAAACATTTCTGCAATACCGATTCCGGATGGGATTGTGTGGGATAAAGTAATGTTTGATATATATAGTCCCACTGAATTGATTCAAATACTGTATGTCCTCAAGTTATCAATGAATGATATTGTTATACCAGGCATTGTTTCTGATGATTGGGATGTGAAGACAGTAGATTCTATGCTGATAGATTTGCAATATTATACTGTCTATGACGATGAAGACGCTAACCAATTTAGAGATAATCATGGTGACATGTTTTGCTACAACTATTATGGACACCACTTTATTCATAAAGCTAGTAGCCCTAAGTCCATATTTAATTATGTGCAATGGGAACATTGCTCGACTCCTCCACAAGGGAGTTCGAAAACGTATTATGATAAATTTGCATACATTTCTGGGCATAATCAACGAAATGCTAGGTCTTACTATTTTAAAGTTACTCCGTATTCTAATAAGCAAATGTTATTGACCGATACTAAATTACTGTATTCAAAATTGTTTGTATCTAAACTTTCGGTCTAGGGATATGAATACTGGTTTAAGACTGTTGACTTGAAAAGTGTTTGGGGTACGAAAAATTGGCAGATGCAAGGCAGGGACACATTATTTAGAGCATGTATTATCCCTGTGCAGATGATTTTCCTCAATGACACGGTACAACAGACTAGCTGTTTGGGCTTGGCAACAATTAGAGAGTTGAATTTGCCTAGTATACCTGTCCCTTCCAAATTAAACAACTGGCAGCACTATGTGAATGCTACTTTTAGTGAATTTACACATTGGGTCCAGAATGGTACGCTTAACACTTCATCGATACATCCGGGCGGGTAATTATTATGGCCTGTAGACACTAATAAGTGTCATCAACGTTTTTCACCTCTTCAGGGGGGTTCAGGACTAGTAGGGCAGACCCTCGTTACATTTCACCAGAACATGCTGATATTATAACTACATACAGCGTGGGGAAGCTTTGTCAGCAATGGTTGAAGTCATCCACGCTGGATGCAGTTAAGTCACATCTCACGTTACTGTCTAATGATACTGATTTACAAGATTTTTTGTCAGGTCCCAAGGTACCACGGAAGAAAAGATTTTTATACGAAGTTTATAATGAGATTTGGAAGCTTTCACAACAGGAGGCTGCAGCCCGGTTGAGGCAGATTGATCAGGAAAACCTGATGCAGACTTTGTCTGTTGTTGATAATGGCATGCATACCCTCTCTGACCGTGTTTACACGATTGACAGCATTGTTTCCTCTGCTATTGACATTATTAAATCGGACATGTCTTCTTTATATCATGGGCAGAGTCAGACACGGTCCATCATGCAGCTGGGTTGGACTCTTCAGACCTTGAAGGCAGGTCGCGTTCCATGGCAGCACATTCGTGCCAGAGAGATCTTTGTCTCCTTTAATTTGACTCGTCAACAACAGCTGATGGCTAACAAGGAAGCGACGTATGTCATGTTGAATATTGAGAAATTGGAGAAACTGCCTTTCACGGTTGCTGAGATTCCGTCAGCTGAGTGGTTGATTCATGGGGTTATTAATCTGCCTATCTCCACTCTGCAATTTACTTCTTGTTTGAAGCACATTCCGGTGGGTAGATATGAACTATTGGGAGACAGTTACATACAGGAGGTGTGTGAGCTTCCCTTTCAATACAGATGTATTAATGGTTTGAGGGAGGTTTTTCTTAGCGGTAGTGAATGCAAAACTTCTGTCAGCCATTCTATGGTTTGTAAACAGCTGTCCTTGCACGGAGCGTGTAACGTTTCGATTGCTAACTTAGCTTGTTATCTGAAGGGAGTTCCAGTCCCGGTTATTAAAAACACTTTCCAGGTGCTTTCTAACGGCAGTTACATTGTTCTTAACAGCGAACGCTGCTGTGGCATGCGTGCCGGAATAGTTTACGTTGTCGTTGTCAACAAGGCCGTTACGTGCTGCGGGAATGTGTTGTTTCCCCCCACTCAAATTAGGGAGGTAGCGGACATCTGGCCTCATATTGCTACTTCCAAGGTTAATTTCGACAAGTTGAGTAGACTGAAGGCTTTATTGTTTCAAAAGCATGTGGCCCTTACATCTGCTAGCGAGACCTACGCACTTCAGGTGGCAAGGTCATCAGTGGAAATACAGTCCCTTTTGAATACTAACTTTCCGAGTCACTTTGGTGAACTTGTGGGACGTATATTTAATGCGTCCAGCACTGCTGGAATTGCACATTTTTTCAAAGCCGTTGGTGTTGGTTTTGCTCACACCTTCTCTTCCATATTCGGTTTGATACCTTCGGCTATACACTCTATTTTCGGAAGCATTTTTGGGGGTTTCCCGATTACTTTGGCTTTGTTGGCTGGAGTCTTGCTATTGTTGCTATTTTTTCGCAATGGCTGTCCCACCACAACGAAATCCTATATTGCTGCTCCCGTCAGCGCAGCTGTGTCGTGAACGCATGATGCAGCATTTTGGAGCAACACTCCTGGGACATTTGGAGTGTGACTGGTCTCTGTCATTCCGACCAGTTTTGGATTGTATGCAACCCGTGTTTCGGTGCCTTTGGTGCTCGTTTGAACATGCACTGGCTTTCTGTCTCTTACTGCAGCGCTCTCCAGTGGTCGAAACTGATCTGTTGATGTTCCCGATTAGGGCTCATTCCCAGACTTGTGCACTATGGTTGCGTTTGCTTCGTGAGGCGGTTTATGAGATTCCCTTCCTGGAGGAAGATGGTGTTGTCTCATTCATAGGCCCTGCACGGGGTGCCGCCCTGAATGGTTTTGGGGCTTTGGAACACACCTGCTCCCCATGGTACTTTGTGGCGTGGATCTTCCGCTATTGACATATGTCGAAGTGGAGGAGCTCCTACGTTCTATTGCTTCTGTCTGACAATTGGATTTCTTTCTTTCCTGCAAAATTGACACTATATTGAATTTGGCTTTATCGTCACATGTTTCCTAAATTTCTGACTTTGTTGTCTTCTGACCTTGTCGAAATATATAGTTTTATGTATTGTTTATATTTGGGGCATACTTTTATATTATTGGAACCACTTGCTACCGACAAGGGGAGGGTGTAGTGTGGTTAGTTTTACGTATCCTTTGCGCATTAGTTTCAGGCTTTAGGCCTTTGTGCACTTTGCCCTGGATGTATTTTATTAATTTGCTTGCAGCTTAGAGTTTATGTGCACTTTGCTCTAAATGCTTTTTATTAGGCTTCGTACTGTTATTTTTCAAATAGCCAGTTCTACGGTGTTGTTTTTTATTCATATCACACTGTTTAGCCTACTTCAGCACTGGAGTTCTCCATAACACATTCACTCTGTGCTTCAGTCAAGGATACAGTCTGGTACATTGCCGATAGACGTGGTAGGAGTTTAGTCTTTGGCATTCCTGCGTAGGGACATTTTGTGATCACGCTGACATGTTAGTTATAAAAACACTTCCTTGTCCCAATACACGCAAGAGGGAGATTCCGACCAGGGAACCACAACTAGACTCTGACTGCCTCGTTGCAGATGCTGAACCAAGATCACAGGCCTTTGCTCAGGTATGAGGGCTGATGTCTCCCCGGTGACTCAGAAAGGCAAGTTAGAAGCTTAACATGCTGTGCTCGAAATAGAACAAGCAGAGGGAGAGTAGAAACTATTAGACACAATGATCGCGTTGTTCTTATGTTTTACTCTCCTGGTGACTATTTCAATCCTACTGTGTTGTATGGTTCTGGTTATTGCGGCTCACGCCTTATTATCTAAAATACAGTCGTTTTTTATTAAACCATTATATAAAACTTATACTGTCTTTGTCATTTATATATGAGATCATACGGTAAATGAGAGAGTTGGTTTGTATCTGAGTGACCACGACTTCCCTGAGAAGTTCCAAAGATGTCATGCGCTCGGCTGACCAATCATCTCTTCCCCGTGGGAGAAATGAGGCACTGCTAGTTAGCCGGAGCAAAGACCGGATTTAGGGTGACAGAGTTCCTTACACGTGGGTCAGACTCAGTCCCCCACACCGTTATCGATCCTGCTGCCTAGAAATCCAGTAGTCTCATTTAGGATAATGAGAGCCCATGCAACAGCTTCTCCACTGGTCCTGGAGGGGGCATCGTGCCCTGTGATCATCATCCTCGGGAGGATGGGGTGAGTGGATGGCTTCTCCACTGGTTCTGGAGGAGGCATCATGCCGTGTGATCTTCATCCTGGGGAGGATGGGGTGAGTGCTTGGCCTCTCCACTGGTTCTGGAAGCGGCATTGTGCCCTGTGAGGCAGGTCTTTGGGAGTGCAAGGTCACAGTCTCTCAGCTGGGTGTCAATCCCACAGTATTTGCAGGGGCAGCCCACACAACAGCCCATGGATGCAGGACTACACACTGTCCGCCGGCATTGACGGCTGCTCAGTGGTTGTGGTGATTATGATGTTGCTGCTGGTGGTGGGGGGAAGCACCTTCCCATTCTCTGCAGCCTTGGACAGCTGCCCACTGCTGGTGGTGTTGCTGATGCTGCTGCTGCTGGTGGTGGTTGTGGGGATAAGCTCCTGGCCATCCCTTGCAGCCTCAGATGGCTGCCCAATGCTGGTGGTGGTGGTGGTGGTAGTGGTGTTCGTGCTGCTGGTGGTGGTTGTGGGGGAAGCTCCTGCCCATCCCCTGCAGCCTCAGATGGCTGCCCACTGCTGGTGGTGGTGCTTGTGCTGCTGGTGGTGGTTGTGGGGGGAAGCTCCTGCCCATCCCCTGCAGCCTCGGACAGCTGCCCACTTGTGCTGCTGCTGGTGGTGATTGTTGTGGGGGGAAGCTTCTGCCCATCCCCTGAAGCCTCGGACAATTGCACCAGCATGATTGGTGGTGGGGGCTCCGACTGAGTTCCAGCACCAGGCCCCTTGTCCTTCTTGCCTGTGGGTGCAGGCCCCTTGCCCTTCCTGGCAGCAGCTGGTGATGGCTACTCTCTCCTCTTGGCAGCAGCAAGGGGTGGCACCTTAACCTTCATAGTAGCAGCTGGGGGTGGCACCTTTACCTTCACGATAGCAACCGAGGTGGCACCTTGACCTTCTTGGCAGCACTTGGGGCAGGCACTCTTTCCGTGTGGCTGCCTTGTGCCCGGGACCCCTTCCCACCATGAGTGAGGACACTACTGGGGACGCTACTGTTGCTGGGGACACTACTGGGCCTGTGGATTGGGTGGCTGAGGTGCTTGCCTCGATTTTACACATCCTGGCCAGATGTGAAGGACGGGGGGTGGAGGGGTAGGGAAGAGGTCAATGGTGGAGAGGAAAAGCTGCTTAGGGACATTGGGGCGGGGAGAGGAAGAAGGTCTAGGAGTGGAGGAAGAGGGTGTGGTTGTAGGAGTCTTCTGCTGTGTTTGGGTGCAGGTGCATGGGCTGGATGATGTTGTGAGGTGGATGGCTGTTGGGTGTCTGAGTGCTTGCATTTGTGTACTTTGTGAGGAGGGGGCACAGACACAGTGGGAGAGGACACAGGGGACTTGTGCATGGCTTTTGGGTGGTGATCGCCAGTGAGGTGTGTTTTCTGATAGGTGTGCTAGTGATGGAGGTAGTAGATGAGGATGTAGTGCATGCAGGTGTAAGTGTCAACTCAACTGGGAGGGAGGTGGAGGAGGAGGGGGCCACAGAGGAGGCAGTGGATTTTGGTATGTCTGCATCTGAATGGTGTTTGTGTGATTGCCTGTGGGATGAAGTGTGGTACCTGTGTTTGCCTGTGCCACACATGTGTGTTGTCTTGCATGCATGCTCATCTGGCTATGTGTTTGGGATAGGTCGGGGTTGAGGGGAATGGGAGTGGGTAGAGGAGGATGGAGGGGGGGAAGATGGAAACAGGGACAATGGCTGCCATCAGAGAGGAGGCCAGAGCCTAGATTGATCTCTGTTGGGCCGTCAAGCCAGTTTGAATGCCCTAAAGAAATGCATTGGACTGTTGCATTTGGGCTGCCAGCCCCGGATGGCATTCAGAATGGTTGACTGCCCAACAGAGATGGATCGCAGGAGGTCAATAGCCTCCTCACTCAGGGCAGCAGGGTTAACTGGGGAGGGCCAAAGGTGCCTGGGGCGAAGGAGATGCCCACCCTCCTGGGTGAGCGGGCACGGGCAACTCGATGAGGGGCTGCTGGGAGGGCGGTGCTGGTACGGCAGTGGCGGTTGTACCTGTAGCTAGAGTGGGCACAGAGGTGTCCACCACCATCAGGGAGCATCCATCGGAGGAGGTATCCGTATCCAAACTGTCCCCTCCAGTCTCTGTCTTGGGGCTCCCCTCGCCCTCCATCCCACTGGTGCCCTCAGCGTCGGTGGACTCTGCCTCCTGGGTCCCGTGGGATGCAGCTTCCTCCGTCGCCGGTGCCTCTGCTCCTCTGCCAGATGATGCTAATGCACATAAGGACAGGATGACAAAACAAAAAGGGGGGGAGAGACAAAGGATACACTTGTTCAATGCCTGCACCAACACCACTGTTGGCCTACACAGCACCCTTACACACAGGGAACAGCCCTATCACTATGCAATGTACTACCAGTAACAATGCTACTCACCAGGGCATGGGGAGGGACAGATACCGCACACTGCAGCATACCTGGAAGCCACACACCCCTGCCCAGTAGTGGATGTCTACTAGCTAGATTGGGGAAATATCACATCAGAACCCTGCCCAACATGGGAACTACACTGCAATATCAGCTCTGGCCTAGGGGCACCCACAGGCACACTTCTCCCACCCGGAAATCATCCCACCGGGTGTAAGTAGTAATGATGGGCACTGTACTCACCCCCTTGTTGCTGCTGTGATGCCCCCATACGCCCATCCAGCTCTGGATAGGCCACAGCCAGAATGCGGGCCATCAGGGGGGTCAGGGTTCGACGGGCACCCCTTCCTCATTGGGAGGTCATCCCCAGCTGGACCTCCGCCGTCTTCCATGCCCAGCGTCTCAGGTCCTCCCACCGTTTCTGATAGCGTGTGCTCTGCCTGCAGTAGACCCCCAGGGTCCGCACATCCTTGGCAATGGCACGCCATATACCCTTCTTTTGATGGGCACTGACCTGCAGAGGAAATATACATAGGGAAAGGTATTATTTAGACCGTCCTGCCTGTTAAACTCATGTCCCACCGTAGCCCTCCCATCCCCTTACACAAAGACATGGCCCAGCATACATGCTGCACGCTGCCCTGGGCCCATCCACCAACCTCCCCTTCATGAGGCCTTCACACACACCACTCCATGCATTCATGCCCCATGCATCGTGCTCACAGTGTACCCACCTGCTGGTCTGGAGGCCCATACAGCAGTCCGTACTGGAATAGGACCCCATCCACTAGTCTCTCCAACTCTGCTGAGGTGAAGGCAGGGGTTATTTCCCCAGTCACACGGGTCATGGTAGGTTCCAGACACAGGTCACAGCAGCACATGTAGTGTAGGTCCTCTCCTGTCGAAGGTCAGGTAGCAAGTGGGTGAACAGATAGAAACTGGTGGTGACGTCCGCGGCGGTGCATACTGTCATTGCCGGCGTACATCACCATTGGCCACTGTACCCCATAAGGCCTATCAATAACCAATTAGGAATTGCACAGCGGTTCCCAATCGCCTCCCGCAACTGCCCACAGCATCAGCGGAATTACCTCACTTCCATCTGTCCCTCCATACAGGACAGGCGAATGCCATTTCAGCGGAGGTAGACCATGGATCATAACTGCGTCACAGATCACAATTGTACATTCAAGACATATGCCACTAATACATTAAAAAATCACATAATGCATTGAACTGTAGAGGCTAAAATCTACAGATTATGTATGGCTCATCACTCTTTTGCCCCATAGATTGCAACCGCTGCGGATGAATAGGAGACGGAGACATCCCCCCGTGTACAGACCCCCGGTGGACTTGGCAACAATGGAGGACAGGCACGTTATCCTCACCTACAGACTTGACAGGACCACAATCACGGAGCTGTGTGCCCAATTGGAGCATGACCTGATATGTGCTATCCGTCATACCACTGGGATCCCCACTCTTGTGCAAGTGCTATCAGTGCTCCATTTCTTGGCAACTGGTTCTTTCCAAATGACAGTGGGCTTGGCAGCAGGAGTGTCACAGCCAATGTTCTCAATAGTGCTGACCAGAGTGTTGTCTGCCCTGATTAAACACATGTGCAGCTACATTGTTTTCCCCAAGTGGAGGATTTGGCCACAATGAAGGCTGACTTCTATGCAATGGAACATATCCCCAACATAACTGGGGCGATTGATGGAACACATATTGCATTTGTTTCCCCCCGCTGGCAAAATGAACAGGTCTACAGAAATCAAAAAAGTTTTCACTCAATGAATGTGCAGATGGTGTGTTTGGCGGACCAGTACATCTCCCATGTCAATGCTAAGTATCCAGGCTCGGTGCATGATGCTTTTATCCTGAGGAATAGCAGCATCCGAAATGTGATGGTCCAACTTCAGAGGCACAGGGTGTGGCTAATAGGGAAGCCCTGATTCCCACCCAGTGTATGTTGGTGTATGAGTATGATGTGGGCCATATGGCATTGTGTGTGGCTAACAGTTGTCCCTTGATATCTGCAGGTGACTCTGGCTACCCCAACCTCTCATGGCTACTGACCCCTGTGAGGAATGCCAGGACAAGGGCAAAGGAACAGTACAATGAGGCACATGGGCGAACAAGAAGGATAATAGAATGTACCTACGGCCTCCTGAAGGCCAGGTTTTGGTTGCCTCCATCTAACTGGTGGTTCCCTGTGCTACTCACCAAAGAAGGTCTGCCAGATAATCATGGCATGCTGCATGTTGCACAACCTTGCCTTAAAACGTCATGTGCCTTTTCTGCAGGAGAAGGAGGCTGGAGATGGCCGTGTGGCAGCTGTGGGCCCTGTGGACAGTGAAGATGAGGAGGCAGAGGATGAGGATGAGGACAACAGATCTGCAGTGATTAGACAATACTTCCAATGACACACACGTAAGACAGTGTAACTTCACATTTTATTGACAGTTTTGTGTTTGACATTTTCACTGGCTGGCTGTGAATTCCCACTTCTATGCCCACTCAATGTACTCTTTGGCAACTCTTTTTGCAGATATTGGTGCCCCACTATCGGTCCAGGTGTTTTCACTGCAGCCAACTACAGGTCCTCCCTGTGTATACATTACAGTTGAATTGCAACGTTTAAACCTTGTTAAACAAATACATACTTAATCATTTGACATACTCCATACTGTTTTTTCCAAGTGTGTTTATTGCAGTGCTCTGAAGAAAAGTGGGAAGTGCAATGGGCTGGGGTGATGATGGAGGAAAGTCCAGGTTAGAGTCCAGTCGATTTGTAACACAGGTGCATAGGAAGGGGAGCAATGGCAGTTCAAGGTGGACAGGGTGACAGAGTGGGACACAAGGGTGACAATCAGGAGAGTCTTATTTCCTGGCGGGGGTCTTGGCAATAGTCTCTGGCTTCTACCTGGATCACAGGGAACGTTTGCGGGGTGGTTCTCCTTCTGCAGGGGTAGGGGTGCTGTTGGCCTGTTGGTCCTGTGGTGGGGCCTCCTGTCCACTAGCGGAAGTGGAGGTGGAGGGCTGTTCAGTAGTCTGGCTAGTGGCAGGGGCCTGCTGTTGTTACACTGCCTCCCTCATAAGGTTGGCCATATCTGCCAGTCTGCAATGGAGACCAGGGTGGTGTTAATGGCCTTCAAGTCCTCCCTGATCCCCTGGAACTGTCCCTCCTGCAGCCTCCTGTTCTCCTGCACGTTGTCCAGGATCTGTCCCGGCGTATCATGGGAATGTTGGCATGCTCCCAGGATCGCGGTCAGTGCCTCCTGGAGAGTTGGTTCCCTGGGCCTGTCCTCCCCCTGGCGCACAGCAGTCCTCCCAGCTTACCTGTTGTCCTGTGCATCTGTCCCCTGAACCATGTGCCCACTGCCACTGACCCCAGGTCCCTGATTGCCTTGGGTTTGTGGTGTTTCCTGGGGTCCCTGTAGTGGTGGACACACTGCTGATTGACGTGTCCTGGGGACAGAGGTATGGGTACTCTGGGTGGGTTCTATGGTGGTGTTTCCTAAGGGGGGAGGCTCCTTGGTGGTGTGGGACAGTGCCTGGGTAACCGACTGTCCGGAGGTCCCTGATGGGCCAGGTTGGTCATCCAGATCAAGGCGAGCAGAGTCGCTGTCATCATTGTGGTCCTCTTCTGTGGGGGGACTGGATGTTTACTGACACCTCTTTTCCTCTGACATTGGCTGATATACCTGGGGGGATACATTTGCAGTGCTATTATTTCTGTGTGTGACATATTGTGCATGGGTGGGTTGCCATATATGGTTTTTATTGTCCTGGCAGCTTTTCCTTGTGTGAGTTCTTCTGTGGTGGGCTAGGTGATTCTCTAGTGTGCATGCTTTAGTGATAGGTGCCCATGCAGGTCTGTAAGAGGTGTCCATGCATTTGTGGTGCATGCTGGGCTTGGCATTGGGATGAGTGGGTTGTGATGATGGTGTGTGTGGGAGGTGGTGGAGTGATGGGAGTGAGGGTGGGGTTGGGGTATGTGATGGCATGCAGGTAGGGGGGTGATAGTAATAGAGAGTTGACTTATCCAAGTCCAGTCTTCCTGCTACTCCTGCCAGGCTCTCAGGATGCATGATTGCCAAGACTTGCTCCTCCCATGTTGTTAGTTGTGGGGGAGGAGGTGAGTGTCCACTGCCAGTCCTCTGTACTGCGAGCTGGTGTCTTGCTGCAATAGAACACACCTTCCCCTGTAGGTCATTCCATCTCTTCCTGATGTCATCCCTTGTTCTGGGGTGCTGTCCCACAGCGTTGACCCTGTCCACGATTCTCTGCCATAGCTCCATCTTCCTAGCAATGGATATCTGCTGCACCTTTGATCCAAATAGCTGTGGCTCTATCAGGATGATTTCCTCCACCATGACCCTTAGCTCCTCCTCAGAGAATCTGGGGTGTCGATGTGGTGCCATGGGTGTAGTGTGAGTGGTGTGGGAGAGGGTGTGTAGGGTGATGTGTTGGGGTGTGTGATGTAAGGTGTGTGGGTGGTGTTTAGGTGATGGTGGTATGTGGCTCTGGTTGTGTGAGTGCTCTTGCTGTCTCTCTCTGTTGGCAATGGTTTGTAGTCGTAAAGGGTTGTGGGTACTGTGGGTGTGTGTTTTATAGTGCTGTGGTGTGTGGGTGTGGTGTGTGTATGGGTGTCAGGTGTGTGTAGTTTGAATTGTCCAATTTGGTGTTGTTTTGTATGTGTGTGTGTATGTATTTGGAGCGCAGCGGTATGCATCGCCAATGGTTTACCGACATTGAATGTCCGCCGTACTGATTCATGGGTCATGAATGTTGTGACTGTTGCTCTGTTGGCGTAACGGTGTGGGTTTTGATACCGCAAGTTTATCACTGACCTTTGGTGTGGCGGAATTGTTTCTGGCTAAATAGTGACAGATTGGTGTGTGTGTGTGTCATAATATGATGAACGGATATCCGCCACTGTGGCGGTATGTTGGCGGCAATCAGCATGGCGGTCAGTGGTACTATACAGCTTTATATTCTCCCCAAGATAATGGCTTGGTGGAGAGCATGAATCGTTTTGTCAAAGCCTGTGCCCAAACTGCAGTGGAGAATGGGGTCCCTGTGAGAGCTGTACTCAGAGACAATCTCAGGGCACATCACAATACATCTAGTTTGGTCACTAGGATATCTCCTTTTATGTGCTTGAAGGGCAGGCTAGCAGGTAGCAAGTTGACACCTTCTTGGTTAGATTTCAAGAAACAGACCCAGAAAATTGACCCCCAGGCTGGTAGACTTCATTAACAAAATTACAAGAAACAGGTTAATGACAAACCTAGGGCCCGTGGGCATGAGGGGAGTGTGGAAGATGTAGTTCTCATAAAGAGTCCTGTTTGGACTCCGAAAGGTAAATCTAAATTCCTGAGTCTAAAATGTATTATCCAAAAAAGGAAAAATGTTGTGATGGTAGATGAAGGAGTATGGAGCATGTCCCGTTTGGAGAAGAGCACAGCAGAGTGTACTTCTGGTGCAGGTAGCAGTGGTAGCAAGGGTAAGAATGGTGATTCTCTTGAAAATCACAAAGAAAGCAAATGTGTGGGTAGTAGACTACATCAAAGTGGTGTTCGCCACAGTAACCATCCCAACAAAATACCTAGCATCTGGACAAATATATTAAATTTAGGGGCATATCTATGCTCTGTTTGCACCGAATTAGCATCAGTTTTGTTTACTCTAATTCGGTGCAAAACTAACTCCATATTTATACTTTGGTGCTAGACCCATCTAGCATCAAATTTATGGAGTTAAAGTCATTTTTTGGATGTGGAAACCTACCTTGCCTTAATAAGATGCAAGGTAGGCTCTCCCGTGCAAAAAATGGCTCTATGGCCTTAATGCCATATTTATACTCCCGCACAAAAATGGTGCATGGGAGGGTGGAGGGGTCAAAAAATTATGCAAAGCTTTCTTTCCCCCATTTTTTAACGCCTGGGTCGGGGCAGGCGTTAGGGGACCTGTGGGCCTGTTTCCTTGGTGGAACACCATAGAATAAGCCCACAGGTGCCCTCCTCAGGCCCCAGGGACACCCCCACCCACACCAGAGGGACAGCGGATGATTGGGCTCCCATCCCAGGTAAGTACAGGTAAGTACAGGTGAGTATTTTATTTTATTTTTTAAAGTGCCATAGAGGGCCCTGAAATGGGCCCCCATACATGTCACAGGGTGCAATGGCCATGCCCAGGGGACCTTTGTCCCCTGTGCTGGCCATTGGGGTGGTGGGCATGACTTCTGCCTTTTCTAAAGCAGGAGTCATGTGGCATGGTAGGTTTAGGGCCATGAAATGACACTAATCTGGTTAGAGTCATATTTTTTTACTCTAACCTGCCTAATGTCATTTTTTTGTGCAAAACCCCCTTCTTCCATAACGCCAGCCCCACCTGACTAATGGCATTTTCGTTTACACTAGCCTACCCTTTGCGCCGGCTTGCACCATTCCATAATATGGTGCCCAGCTGGTGCACAGAAATGGTGCAAGCCGGTGCTAAACTTTTTAGTGCAAAACTGTATTAGTGCAGTTTTGCACCAAAAAGCATAAATCAGGGCCTTAGGGTCATATTTATGAGCCCCTAGTCCTTTGAGCATCACTTTACGTGCCGCTCCAGTGGCGCTATGCCCTGTGCCGTATTTACGAGGTAGCGTTAAGCCACTTTTTGTGGTTTAACGCCACCTTGTAAATACGGCCCCTTCATATGCAGCACTTTGCGTGGAAGGGGTGTGCAATGGGTGTTGATGTGGGCATGCCACAGCAACACCCATTGCATTTTGCTGCTGCCCGAGATTTACGTGTTTTCATGAACCTGGGGGAGCGCCAAAATCTAATTCCACCCCATGGGTGCCGTTAGCATGGCGCAACGAGGAGGAATACTTTTATTCCTCCTCGTTTTTTGTTTTTTCTATGGGTGCTGCATTCTGCAGCATGCATTGAAAGAGCAAAATGCCAGAAATGATTGTTTATGTGCAGGAAGGAGTCCCTTCCTGCACATAAGCAATCATTTCAAAATGACGCTTTGGCACTTCTGTGTGTCCTGCATTCTGCAGCACAAACAGAAGTGCCAAATCACCATTAGTGATTTTTTATGTGTAGGAAGGGGCACCTTCCCGCACATAAACAATCAAACCCCTCAAAGCAGACATCTTTGCATGATGGTGCAAGGATGCCTGCGTTGGCTCTGGCAGCTAAATTTAGAGCCAGAGCAAGGGAAAATGAAGGGGTGCACCGTATTCTTATAAATATGGCTCATCTCTGCATTTCCAAAGTGACGCAGCGCAGCGCTGCCAATTTTGGCGCAGCCCTATGCTGCCCCATTTTTCAGTAAATCTGGCCCTGAAGGTGTTATTTTATTATGCTGTAGAATTCATATATATTAAAATAAAGATACTTCTGTTACTTTTTGATGCATATTCAAATAATTTGGTTTCTTAAAGTGTGGTGGGCTACGTTTTATGAAGTTCCCTACTCCCAACTTTTCCAAAGGTTGAAAAGTTTACGACTTTATCTCCGCCATTACTAGAGCACCAAAACATATTTTTCACTTCATGGCAAGATAATTTTCACTTTAATCTAACCCAGCCAACCTATAAAGTTTATACAGGATGTGCACAAATTCACATTTTGTGAAATGTTCTGTGTACCACCGTAATTAGTTCCAGAATTTTTCTCTGAAAGAAGACAAGAGTTGAGTTGCACGGGAAAAGACATTACCTGGTTTGTCAATAGTATATCTTATGCAGAACCACTTTGTTACTGCTGAATAAGGATGAGGATGATATGTATTATTAATGGTTTTATTACCATTGCATACTAATATCTCAAGATAATTATATCGCATTAACAAAAATATCAGTGGGGAAAAATGAATTAACAGGAATGGGGAAAATTATATATTTGGATAAAAATAAAGCCAAGAGGAGAAGGGACACATTAAAAAGAAAATTAAGTTAAGAGGATGAACCCCCTTACGTAAACCAAGCACTTGCAAAGCCAGAAGGTCTGGCGTTTGACATCAGCTTTTTCGCTTTGTCAATGCTTGCTTTCTCATGGGTTTTGCATAACTCTATTGTTCAGGAAGTTGGCATGCCCTCATCAGTCTAGAAACAATTAGCTAAATGCAAAAATATTTTTGGTGTCAAAACGTGCATATTGCTATATTAGTTCCTGGCACTTAAGGAAAATACATTGTATATAGATGCGCTCCTTGAAAAAAAGAGGCAGAATTAAGTTGGCTAGTGGCTGAATTGAGCCGGCCCATTGCTCCATGGTGTATAATGTGGTGGGTGAAAGAAAATTGTGAATGGCACCTTCCGTGACGAATGGCTGAAGGGAGCACCAAATAAGTAAGTATATTAAACATATATTTTAGTAACATAAAGAGCTCTGGCTACTGCCAGAGTCTAAAAATAGGAAACAAAACTATAAGGGATATGTTTACAAGAAATGAAGCATCACTGCTTTGCGTCAGCGCTGCGTCAAAAAAAACAAATGCCCCATTGCACCAGAATCCTATGGCATGGATGTGTCATATTTACAATACAACGCACCATGGCATAACAATTCAGCCTGTGCCAAAAAAATGACACATTCCTGTGTGTCATGTCATAAGGAATTCTGACAATTCTGCTGGCAAAGTGGCGGAGTGTCGACTTGTGGCATGGAAAGTTGCGCAAATCGGCTCTGCGTCACTTTTGAGTACGTAATGTGGCAAAAAGTTTTTTTTTTAAAGATGCATTCACAAAAAAAGAAGCCAAACACTACAGAAGGCAGCAATGGAGTGGGCACTAGCAGCACAGGCAACTACCCCAACACCAGCCAGGATGCATAAACAGAGTCCCAGGGGAAGAGGAAGTGTAGGTTCAGTAATGAGGAGAATGACGTCTTGATCACAGAGGTAATATAGCACCAACACCAGCTTTTTGTCACCTCCAAGTTGCCATTAGGGAGGTAAGAGGCCATTTGGTAATCCATCATGGAGAAAGTCAACAGCTTGGACAAGTGAGAAGGGCCGTTACCAATTGGAAGAAGTGCTGGCACAACTATCAGCACAGGAAAAGTAGAAACTTGCAAAGAACTTGAAGGCAGCAATGTAGATTGGAGCCCTGCACCCCGGGAGGAGCTGGATGCCTTTCAGGGGCATACCTGGACAAGACAGTGCAGCACAATTGAACTAGCACCAGCACAGGGTGAGTAAAAATAAGTGGCAATGGGATCCACAAATGCAAGGTATGCACTTCTACTAGCTAGGTTCCAAGGCTATGCTGTGCTGTCTGCAGGGTATAGTGTAGGAATATGGGTTATGTTTTGTGAAATGCCATTGAAAGGTCACTCACACTGCCCAGTAATATTTGCACAGCTCAGACAGGCTCAGTCACATGTACTCATAACAATTTGAATGTGCAGCAATATGCCATCCTCACCTGTGCATTGTGGGGCATGTAGCGCAATGCATAAAATGAGGCCCATATTTACCAAATTCGGGCACAGGGCATCGCTCAATGCAGCACACAAAGAAAGAGGAAAAAACTGTGAAAAATAGTGTTATTTCTCCACGTTTCGCCACTCTTATGCCACCCTGGGGAGGTCTAAGCTTTTAAATCTAGGAATGTCTAAAAATTCATGGGTGTTGTGTGTGAACACCAATGCAACACCCATGGAAAGGCCTCTCTGAAGCAAAGTGAGACAACACAGCAACTTGCTTACTTCATATTTGAAAGGCCATGTAAAGCCACGCAAAGTGACTTTGAGTGGCCTTGTAGAGATAGGTGCATAGTCTACTCTGCTAGTGCATCACAAAAAGTGACACACTGGTGGTATAGGTCACCTGTAAAGATGGGCCATAGTACCACATTCATTTTTGCCTAATAATTTGCACATAGTGGCTATTGTCAACAGTGATGGGACCAAAAGTTTAGGCGGCTACAAAAATGGGTACTTCATGGGAAGTACATGCCCACACACATTTCTGCAATCTAAAACTTTTCTAATGTATGCAGTGTCTCGCAGGATTAGTGCAACAAATTCAACCCCTGAACACATTAATACATGATGTGCATGGTAGCTGGCACAAGTCAGAATCTCATAGTGTACAGTGCAAAACCCAGGTTGCTCGATCGTAACAACATCATGAGCAGGGCCACATCAGATGCAGAGGAGCAGTGGAATGAATACTGTCACAGGAAATGCAGCCAACCTGGGGAACAGTACTAATCAGAACAGCAGGGGGGTTCAACATGTCTGAACTCAATAATTCTAGGCATCCTGTCACCCAGTGCAAATCAACTTGACAGACATGGACAAGATGTCCTTACATATGTCAGGGAATGGTAGGCACAGTGAACTGTGTAACAATGTTGCAATATGTAACATGAGCATAAAACTCTGTCTGGTCACAAAGTTGTTATAGACATAATGCAGGCATACTGTCATTTGAAATCCAATTACAGCGCAACTTATATATCAAGATTCTGAGTACTCTACCTGGCCTAGGATGACAGCCTGGCCACCCTTGATCAAGACACTCTCCAGGAAATCCTGGGCACCATTGACTCACTGTCTCTGTTTGTGGAACGGGCCAATAGTGATGCGTGGTCTCCAGAGAATCCACTCAGCACGCAACAACCACAACCTGCTACACTAGCCCTAACCCTGGAGTTTGAGGGCCCCCAAATAGTTTTCCAATGTCAGGTGGTAGGAGTCCAGCAGGAGTTGTTAGATATGGTGAGGGTGGTGATGGAGATTGTTAGACCTGACAGCCTCGGGTGGTCATCCCCCAACTTTTTGCCTGCATCCCTCCAATTTTTTTTCAAAACCACTCTTTGAAGTTTCTCCCACTTCAAAGGCCCTTCTGGGCATATATATTGGGTCTCCAACCCCACCAAATGAGACACTTCTGGATCTACACCTGGACTCTGTCAGAGGGACTACCTGGCTGCTCAAAGGACTCATCTGGACTGCTTTGCTGAGAAAGACTGCTGCCCTGCTTGTTGCCTTGGTGCCTGCTGCCAGCTGGCCTCTGACTCTGCTTGAAGGACTTTTCCTTCATCACAAGTGTTCGTCAAGGGCTTGGACTGTACTTACTTCCTGTTCTGAAGTCTCATGTCCACAAGGACTTCACCCAGAGAAGAAAATCCCAGTGCATCAGAAAACTGGAGCAAAGCCAGGAAAAATTGTTGCAGCTCCTGCCTTGCAGCTGAAAAATTGCTGCATCACCCACTGGACCAATGCAGCACCTGCTCCTTCTTACCAGGTTGTCAAGGATTTTCTATGCATCATCCCTGGGCATCAAAATATCCCTGCATCACATGAGGAACCAAGACTGTGCTCCTGGAAATCAATGCATCACCTAGCAGTGTGGAAAGAAACAATGCATCATCAGTGGCGCCCCAGAAAATCTGACTCAGTGCCTTATCTTTCAACACATATCCTCATCTGTGGCCCCGTGCATCTTTATTTTGGCGCATCCCAGGTACAATGTGCTACAATGATACAACCACTGATTCTTAAGGATTGAGACTCTTTTAAACATTTGAAAATTAATATCTTGACTTGTGCATATTGCATTTTTGTCATTTTGATCTTATTTTATTCAGATACATATTATCTATTTTTCTACACTGGTGTGGAGTACTTTTTGTGGTGTTTTCATTGTGTTACTGTTTAAGTTATTGCACAAATACTTTACACATTGCCTTCTAAGTTAAGCCTGCCTGCTCTGTGCCAAGTTACCAGAGGGTGAGCACAGAATAATGTGCATTGTGTTGTGACTTACACTGACTAGGATTGTGGCCCTCACTTGGACAAGGGTGTAACCTCTGCCAACTAGAGGCCCAATTTTTAACAGAGACCATTGCAGATACCCTAGAGGCAGTCCATAGTTGCCTCAGTCCAATTAAGGACACCTCATCTGATATACGAGGCACCTATACTCCGCCGTGTGGACCACAACAGTCCCTGGCTGATAATGCAGGTGTCGTGAGGCAGAGGCATGAACAACTGCCATTGCAAAGTGGCCCCAATGAGGTTTCTACAAAGCTGGGGAGCTATCCGTACGATCCTGGGGTCTATGGAGCTGAAGCCGGACACATACATCACCACTGTGAGTGCTTCTGACCGTGTCCTTGGAACTCTGTTGGCAAACCAGCAGGGCATTCTCAGTGCAGTGCTGCCTCACCGCTTGGCAGAGAGAAATGCTTCTGTTGACTGTGGAGCCATGTATTGTGCCCCTAATGTGTGTGTGTGCCTCCCTTGCCATTAACTCCAGTATCTACAACACCAGGCTCACAGGAATCAACACACAAATCAGAGGATGAAGATATGGGCCTCACCTGTTTTCAATGTAAACTTTCCCAACAGCAGTTTAGTAGGTCAAGATGTAATTTCCTCTTTTGGTTAGTTCATTTAATTATGACACTAAACTTCACAACTGGTAAGGATCCCTATTTGTTGCCCCATCTGTTGACCTCAACCATGTCTGTACTGTCAATTTGATCTTCCCTAATGGCAAATTGTTAACTCTCCTCATCACTGAAACACTCCTCTATTCCCCATGACACATGCAGGGGTTCACTCATGTACTCTGTCTGGACATTCAATGGCAAAACAATTGTTTGTGGGAGTTGCTGCAACAACTGTGCCTGTGATTGAAGCAATGTAGCACATGTAAATAAATACCCAGAATCAAATTGGTTTGTTGTATGCCTTTGGGGGTATGTAGTTCACAGAAACCTTAGTATTGTTTAAGTAAAAAGTGTAATAACTTTTCAAAGGGGGACAGGTGTGATGGTGCCATGGACAAAGTGCCAATGTCTTAGGACATTTGGTAAATATTACCCAATGTGTCTGTAGAGCAGTTTGTGGTCACCTGAGCTCCCAGGCACGAGCTGAAACCTGTCACATGTTATCAATGTAGAGGGTGAAATAAGCCACAGTCCTTGTGGGGACCGTACCCATGGACACTAGGCTACAAACTACATTGCTGTGACAAGCAAATGAGGGAAGCATCAGTGAGTAGTGTCCTGCCAAACAGTGTGTGACTATGGAGTGACCAGATCATTGGCAATGGTTCGCAATCAAATTAACCTGCAATGCATGTGGCATGAAACACATCACACACACAGAAATTAAGTCACAAATCATGGTTTGGCCTGTCCACCCTTTCACATTAACAGTGTCCCTTACAGCACCAATTTTCCTCCAATAATAAGGTCAGTCCATGCTCAACCTGCCAGATTCCCCTCCATATGCATTTTCCCAAGTTGTACATGTCTAAAAAACAAATGCAAACGAAGCCAAAGGCACGTAGCTTCCATTATGTAGGCACATGCACTAACACCTACCCTGGAAACATGAGTTAGAATCTTATATTGATTTAAAATCGATTTTATGTTAAATTGAACAGATTCTATCTAAAAAAAACAAAAGTTTATGTTTAGACCAAAAGTCTAAATGTAGACCAGAAGTCTAATCAGGCCCATATGGAACAAATCAACCCAGCGCTGCAAAATCCCACCATACCCATATCCGCTAAAATTGTACCCACCCAACCGATAAACTATGAAATTCTAAACCTATGTTACATCTATACTAACTAAACCTACACTAAAATATGCAAACATTATTACATTTTTTAAAACTAGCTACACGGGGACGGGCACAATTGTTACCTGTGGCTCTTATGGTTGAGACAGTTTTTTGACAGCCTGCTTAATTTCCTGCAACAGCTAGAGCACAGATTCCATCTTTTATTTAAGTCCAGCTACCCTGATCTTCAGGTATGTGACATCTTTCAGAATCTTTTATTCAAATAAACTCATCTGTCTAGTAGTTGTAGCTAGTAGCAATGCTGGCCCAGTTGACTGATTATGTGAGGTGCTGGTAATGTAGTCCGCCGATCTCCCCTGGTCTGCACTGTCATCCCTTGATTTTGTTGGCTTATCTTTTTTTGTGAGTGCCTCAGTGGTGATGCGCCATCTTCCAGCGGCAACCTCCTTTGCATGTCTCCTCTTCATTGCTTTAAAGGCTTTACCAATAAGCAGGATGTAGCTGAAACATTCCGCCTGGATGAAGTGTTGTCTTTTCCGTTAGGGGGTCATGCTGTCTGTGGAAGGCAAATAAAATTCTTTCATTCCAAGGGTCACTAGGGACTGGGCTAATCAACATTAAAAATGCATTTCTGTTGCAAACATCACATGTTGAATTTCCTATTAATAAAAATTAACCTAAAGATGGTAGTGAGCATACATCCACATATTTCCCTTCTAAAAAGTTTAAAGAGTCAAAGTTCCCTGACATAGAAAACTTTGTAGAATGTAATTGCATCATCCTAGTACATCTAGGTATGATGTCATGATTATAGAGCAGGCTTTAGAAAAATGCTGTTCTGTAATCATGGTATGGTACACATGTCCGATTTACTGGTCATTAGTGTCCCTTCTGCATCCTGCAATGGCCTGGATTCCATTGGCAACAGCAAAAGTAAGATGAACAGTGTCTGCAAAGTACATACATTGTGTGATGATATTGGGTACCTGATATTGCAGCGACACATGTCTGGACACATTGCCACATAGAAGTCACATATGCCAAGTATGAGATCTCAGAAGGGGGAGTGGAGACATAAGTCACATCACACGGACAGGTCAGATACATACCCTATATTAAGGCATTAAGGCCCTCATTACAACCCTGACAGTTGGTGATAAAGTGGCGGTAAAACCGCCAACAGGCTGGCGGTAATTGCCGCCAAATTATGACCATGGTGGAAAGATCTCAGATAGACAGCCACTTTACCACACTGATCGCCAGAGTGAAAACAACAAGCACCACTACGGTAGCTGCCTTCAACCAGTCGAAAGTCAATGTTCCACCCATCATATTAAGACCCTTGAAACCCCCATCTTTTCTGGGACGGTACCAACAACAGCAAAAGCCTGGTGGAAACACTGCACAGAAGGGAAAGCACTCACCTTTGGAGACACAGGGAAGAACCACGACGCCATTGAGCCCGAGCTGCAAATCTTTCCTCTGATATTTTACGTCCTGCTGCACCACGAACACCAACGACGGCGAAGACGACCATGGTGAGTACAGCCGCCTAGCACACAGGGGAGGGGGGAGGAAAAAGAGAGTGACACACACACTCAACACACACACCCCTACCCTCAACACCATACACACAATCAGATGGAGTAAGAAAACATATTGACCCTATACCCCTCAGGAATAATGCAAACACAACACGAATAGATGAAAGTGAGTGTAATAATTTAAATACAGTAAAAATATGAACATTCAATCTAAAAGTATATACATATGTACAATTCAAGGGACACTGCCCAGTCCTCAATGTGTGTGGGCCACAGGGCCATATGACAAAGTCCAAGGCCCCACTTGTCTTCTGCACCAACACGGAGAGAACACTTCAGGGGCATCAGCTGGAAAATAGGCAGGCACCTCAGGGGGAATGGGGAACGGGGGCACCTCAGCCGGCATATGGAACAACACCACTGGTCCTGGAGGGGGCAACATGCCCTGTGCGCTGTCCTAGGGAGTGCAAGGCCATAGTCTCTCAAGTGGGTAACTGGCCCACATGCTTTGGAGGGGGCAACATGCCCATTACTCTGTCCTGGGGAGTGAAAGGCCACAGTCTGTCTAGTGGGTGACTTGCCCACTTGTTCTGGATGGGGCAACATGCCCAATGCTTTGTCCTGGGGAGTGCAAAGCCACAGTCTCTCAAGTGGGTGACTTGCCCACTGGCTCTGGAGTGGGCAACATGCCCTGTGCTTGGTCCTGGGGAGTGCAAAGCCACAGTCTCTCAAATGGGTGACTTGCCCACATGCTGTGGAGGGGGCAACATGCCATGTGCGTGAGTGGGTGTCATACCCACTGGTTCTGGAGGGGGCATTGTGCCCTGTGCTTCAGATCCTGGGGAGTGCAAGGTCACAGTCTCTCAGATGGGTGTCATACCCACAGGATTTGCAGGGGGCAGGTTGCACAACAGCTAATGGAGGCAGGTCTACAGACCGTCCGCTGGCGATGACGGCTGGTCAGTGGTGATAGTGGTGCTGCTGGTGGCGGTGGTGGGGGGAGGCTCCAGCCAATCCCCTGCAGCATCGGACGGCTGCCCACTTCTGGTGGTGGTGGTGCTGCTGCTGCTGGTTGTGGGGAGAAGCTCCTGCCCATCCCCTGTAGACTCAGACGGTTGCCCACTGCTGGTGGTAGTGGTGCTGCTGCCGGTGGTGATGGTTGTGAGGCAAAGCTCCTGCCCATCCCCTGCAGCATCAGACGGCTGCCCACTGCTAGTGGCGGTGCTGCTGCTGGTGGTGGTTGTGGGGGGAAGCTCCTGCCCATCCCCTGCAGCCTTGGATGGCTGCCTACTTCTGATGGTGGTGCTGCTGCTGCTGGTGAACGTGGGGGGAAGCTCCTGCCCATCCCTTGCAGCCTCAGACGGCTACCTACTGCTGGTGGTGGTGCTGCTGTTGCTGGTGGTTTTGGGGGTAAGCTCCTGCCCATCCCCTGCAGCCTAGGACGGCTGCCCACTGCTGATGGTGATGGTGCTTCTGCTGATAGTGGTGGTTGTGAGGGGAAGCTCGTGCCCATCCCCTACAGCCTTGGACGGCTGCACAACCATGGTTGTTGTTGGGTGCTCCGACTGAGTCCCAGCACCAGTCTCTGTCCTTCCTGCCTGCAGGTGCAGGCCCCTTGCCCTTCCTGGCAGCAGCTGGGGATGGCACCTTGCCCTTCAGGGCAGCAAATGGGGCAGGCTCCTTGCCCTTCCTGGCAGCAGCTGGGGATGGTAACTTGCTCTTCAAGACAGCAGCTGGGGAGGGCTCCTTGCCCTTCTGGGCAGCACTTGGGGCACGGACCCTTTCCTTGAGGCTGCCTGGTACCCTGGATCCTTTCCTACCACGAGTGGGTGAGGACACTACTGAGCCCGTGGACTGGGTGGCTGAGGTGCTTGCCTGTGTTTTAGCCACCCTGGCAAGATGTTAAGGATGGGGGGAGGGGGAGGGAAGAGGTCAATGGTGGAGAGGAAAAGCTGCGTAGGGACATTTTGGCCAGAAGAGGGAGAAGGTTTGGGAGTGGAGGAAGAGGGAGTGGTTGTGGGAGGTGTCTGTCTGCTGTGTTTGGGTGCAGGTGGTCTACAGTGCCCAGCGTCTCAGGTCTTCCCACCGTTTCTGACAGTGGGTGCCTAGCCTGCCGTTGACCCCCAGGGTCTGCACGTCTTCAGCGATGGCATGTCATATACCCTTCTTTTGATGGGTGCTGACCGGCAGAGAAATACACACAGGGAAAGGTATTAGTCAGAAAGACCTGCCTTTTACACTTATGTCCCACCATACCCCTTCACATCACCATATGCACACACAGGGCCCAGCACACAAGCTGTATGCTGCCCAGGGGACATCCAACAACCCCCCCACACGGGGCTTTCACATGCATTCATGCCCCATGCATCGTGCTCACAGTGCACTCACCTGTTGGTCTGGAGGCCCATACAGCAGTCTGTACTGGGGTAGGACCCCATCCACCAGTCTCACCAACTCCGCCGAGGTGAAGGCAGAGGCCCTTTCCCCAGTGACATATGCCATGGTAGGTTCCAGACACAGGTCAGAGCAGCACATGCAGTGTATGTCCCCTCCTGTCGAAGGTCAGGTAGCAAGTGAGTGAACAGACAGAAAATGAAGCTGGCATCCGCGTACATCCCCATTGGCCACTGTACCCCGACCACCTCCCGCAATGGCGAACAACTTCAGCGGAATTATCTCACTTCCACCTGTCCCTCCACATAGGCCAGGCGGACGCCATTTCACGGGGGTGCAGGCCCTGGATTATAACTGCGTCACAGTTCACAATTAGACATACAGGACAAATGTCACTTATACATTTCAAACTAACATCATGCATTGTACTGTTGTGGCTACAATGTTCATTTTAGGACCTGCTCCGTACTCGTTTGCCCCATAAATTGCTACCGCTGTGGATGAATAGGGGATGGAGACATACCCCCATGTACATACTCCTGGTGGACTTGGCAACAATGGAGGACAGACACATTATCATCACCTACAGACTTGACAGGGCTACTATCACGGAGCTGTGTGCCCAACTGGAGCCTGACCTGATATCTGCTATCCGTTATCCCACTGGGATCCCCCCATCTTGTGCAAGTTCTATCAGTGCTCCATTTCTTGGCAACTGGTTCTTTCCAAGTGACAGTGGGCTTGGCAGTAGGAATGTCACAGCCAATGTTCTCAATAGTGCTGACCAGAGTGTTGTGCCCTGATTAAACACATGTGCAGCTACATTGTATTCTGCCAGGTGGAGGATTTGGCCACAGTGAAGGCTGACCTCTATGCAATGGGATATATCCCCAACATAATTGGGGCAATTGATGGAACACATATTGCATTTGTCCCCTCCCCCTGGAAAAATGAACAGGTATTCAGAAATCAAAAGGGTTTTCATTCCATGAATGTCCAGATGGTGTGCCTGGCAGACCAGTACACCTCCCATGTCAAGTATCCTGGGTCTGTGCATGATGCCTTTACCCTGAGGAATAGCAGCATCCTAAATATGATGGCCAAACTACAGAGGCACAGGGTGTGGCTAATAGGTGAGCGCTGGTTCACACCCAGTGGATGTTGGTGTATGGGTATGGTGTAGGCCATATGGGATAGTGTGTGGTTAAATGTTGTCCCTCCATATTTTCAGGTGACTCAGATTATCCAAACCTATCATGGCTACTGACCCATGTGAGGAATCCCAGGACAAGGGCAGAAGAACGTTACAATGAGGCACATGGGTGACAAGAAGGATAATAGAATGTACCTTTGGCCTCCTGAAGGCCAGGTTTCTGTGCCTCCATCTGACAGGTGGATCCCTGTGCTACTGAATAAAGAAGGTCTGCCAGATAATCGTGGCATGCTGTATAATGCACAACCTTGCCTTGAGACGCCAAGTGCCTTTTCTGCAGGAGGAAGAGGCTGTAGATGGCCGTGTGGCAGCAGTGGACTCTGTGGACAGTGAGGATAAGGAGGCAGAGGATGAAGCTGAGGACAACAGAACTGCAATGATCGGACAATACTTCCAATGACACACAGGTTGGACACTGTTACTTCATCTTTCATTGACATTTTCTTGTTTATCTTTGTCACTGGCATGCTCTCATTTCCCACTTCTATGCCCACACACTGTACCCTTTGGTAACTCATTTTGCAGATGTTGGTGCCCCACTATCCACCTGGTGTGATCACTGCAGCCAACTACAGGTCTTTCCAATGTGAACATTACTGTACATTTGAATTGCAATGTTTGAACCTGGTTAAACTAATACATACTTAAATCATTTGACATACTCCATACTTGTATTTTTTCAAAGGGTGTTTATTTAAGTGCTAAGAAGTAGAGGGGCAAGTGCATTCGGTTGGGGTGATGATGGAGGAAAGTCCAGGGTATAGTTCCAGTCTATTGGTACCACGGGTTCATTGTCCAAGGGGGCATAGGAAGGGGAGCAATGGCAGTTCAAGGTGGACAAGGTGACAGAGTGGGACACAAGGGTGACAATCAGGAGAGTCTCATTTCCTGGTGGGGGTCTCAGCAATAGTCTCTGGCTTCTGCCTGGATCGCAGGGAACATTTGTGTGGTGGTTCTCCTTCTGCAGGGGGAGGGGTGCTGGTGGCCTGTTGGTTCTGTGGCGGGGCCTCCTGTCCACAAGTGGCAGCGGAGGTGGAAGGCAGTTCAGATGTCTTGCTAGTGGCAGGGGCTTGCTGTTGTGAGGCTGCCTCCCTCATAATGTTGGCTATGTCTGCCAGCACCCCTGCTATGGAGACCAGGGTGGTGTTAATGGCCTGCATGTCCTCCCCGATCCCCGGGTACTGTCCCTCCTGCATCCACCTGTTCTCCTGTACGTTGGCCAGGATCTGGCCTGGGCTATCCTGGGACTGTTGGTATGCTCCCAGGATCTCAGTGAGTGCCTCCTGGAGAGTCGGTTTCCTGGGCCTGTCCTCCTCCTGGTGCACAGCACTCCTCCCAGTTTCCCTGTTGTCATGTGCCTCTGTCCCCTGAACCATGTGCCCACTGCCACTGACCCCAGGTCCCTGATTGTCCCTGTAGTGGTGGATACACTGCTGATTGACGTGTCCTGGTGACAGGGGTATGGGTATGCTGGGTGGGTTCTGTGGTGGTGTTTCCTGAGGGGGGAGGCTCTGTGATGGTGTTGGTCAGTGGCTGGGTTACCGACTGTCCAGAGGTCCCTGATGGGCAGGTTGGTCATCCAGATCCAGGCGACCAGAGTTGCTGTCATCACTGTAGGCCTCTCCTGTGGGGGGACTGGATAGCGCTGGCACCTCTTCTCTGCTGACAATGGCTGGGATACGTGTGGGGATGTGAATGCAGTGTTCTTGTTTCTGTGTGTGACATTTTATGCATCAGTGGGTTGCCCTCTTTGGTTGTATTTGCCCTGGCAGCTTTCACTTGTGTGAATTGGTATATGGTGGGATAGCTGATTCTCTCTAGTGTGCATGCTTTAGTGACATGTGTCCATGCAGGTCTGTGAGTGGTGTCCATACATTGGTGGTGCATGCAGGGTTTGGCATTGGGATGAGTGATATGTGATGGTAGGGTGTGTGGAAGGTGGTGGAGTGATGGGAGTGAGGATGAGGGAGAGGGTATGTGATGGCATGTAGGTAGGGGGTTGATAGAAATAGTAAGCTGACTTACCAGAGTCCAGTCCTCCTGCTCCTCCTGCCAGGCTCTCAGGATACATGATTGCCAATACTTGCTCCTCCCATGTTGTTAGTTATGGGGGAGGAGGTAGGGGTCCACCGTTAGTCCTCTGTACAGCGAGTTGGTGTCTTGCTGCAATGGAACATACCTTCCCCGGTAAGTTGTTCAACCTCTTCCTGATGTCAGTCCTGGTTCTTGGGTGCTGTCCCATGGCGTTGACCATGTCCACGATCCTCCTCCATAGCTCCATCTTCCTAGCAATGGATATCTGCTGCACCTGTGCTCCAAGTAGCTGTGGCTCTACCCGGATGATTTCCTCTACCATGACCCTTAAGTCCTCCTCTGAGATATGATGTGGGGTGCGTGGGTTGTATATAGGTAATGGTGGTGTGTGGCTCTGGTCTTGTCTGTGGTCGTGGTGTCTGTCTCGTGCCAATGGTTTGTATTCGTAAGCTGTTGTGGGTAATGTGGGTGTGTGTTTTATAGTGGTGTGGGGGTGGTGTGTGTATGGGTGTCAGGTGTGTGTAGTTTGAATTGTCCAATGTGGTGTTGTTTTGTATGTGTGTGTGTATTTTGAGCGCGGCGTTGTGTACCGCCAATGGTTTACCACAGTTGAATGTCCACCGTGGTGATTCGTGGGTCATAATGTGGTGGGCGTAGTTCTGTTGGCGTAATGGTGTGGGTTTTGATACCGCCAGTCACTGACCTTTGGTGTGGCGAAATTGTATATGTGGCTGAATAGTGATGGATTAATGCGTGTATTTCATAGTATGGTGAGCGGATATCCTCCATGGCAGTGGTAGGTTGGCAGCAGTCAGCGTGGCGATAAGCGGGATTTTCCCCCAATGTCATAATGAGGGCCTAAGTCATTCAATGCCATAGTGAAGTGTGTCACAGCTCATATCATGCAGCCAATGTAACTGCATGTGTCCCACTACACAGCCGAATGTCTGTCCCAGCATGTCAGGTAGAAATGTTGTCTTACAGCACATCAGCACTCAGCACATCCTGTGATTTACAAAGCTATGGTATGTTTCCTTGCAATTTTGTGCAGACATTCTTCTGATCAGATTCACCATGGCATTAAGATAAGAAGACAGGGCATAAGTATGTTTGTGTGCCTACCAAGGAGTATGCTACATTAGGCGACTTGGACCCTCAAATGCCTTGCTTTGTGTGTGGATTGGTGACACCTATGTTTGATACACTTAGGGGATTATTGTAAATGTCCTGTCACGCCAGGACCTCAAATTTTGGCACAGGCCTGTGACACACACAAAGCAGTGCCAATTTTAATTGCACACTTTAAGACACAATGCCTGCCTTTCCATGTTCTCCCACAGATAGGTCATAAAAAGACAGAGAATGCAATGTCAGCAACTACATTACAATTGAGCATCTGACATACATATGGAAGTGCTACCATCCCCTACCATGTTCACATAAGAATACCTTACTACACGTATTCGTAGATTATGCCATTTTGGTCATTGCTCCTATCTCAGGCCACCTATTACTTTGTCTATCAGATATTGGCAATATATTCACTCTGACAATAGTCAGATGCAACTGCACAAGCAAAAAAGCAAATGTGGCTTTCAAATATAACCTTCATATGATAGATGCTTATTTTGGGCAGTATTTCTAATGATTTGCCACAGGCCAGCAACACTACCCATCTTGCTGCGCTACCGTGTGTCAAAACAAAAGTGCAATAATGTGCCATATCTACAAGATAATGTGCACTCATGTCCTTGTCCCTGTGTTTGTGCACACATTCCTGCCATTCCCCAATGCAGGCCCCCTTTCATCATGGTGGAAGTGTGCCTGTGTTGCTGGTATGAAGGTGTTTGCGCAGGAGGGGACACCTTCCTGCACAAAAATGATCAATGAAGGCAATATCCTCCTACTGTGTGTGCAGGAGAATGCAACACAAATGTGGATAAATAATGTTATTTCTCCTTGTTACGCCACCTTTACCCCACACCAGTGAAGGTGTAGGCTTTTGATGCATTCCTAGGTTTACAATCTTGTAAATCTGGAAATGAGTAAAAATCCATGGCTGTTGCATGGGAACACCCACGCAACACTCGTGGAAATGCCTCCCTGATGCAGATTAATGCAATGTAGTGATGTGTGCTGGGTTGCCTCACTGCATATCTACTAGGCCATGTAAAGTCACACAAACTGGCTTAGAGTGGCCTTGTAGATATGGCTCTGCAGCCTGTGCTCTAGTGCACAAAACCTGAAGCACCCCCAGCGTAGGCTGCTAGTTAATATGGGCCTTGTTGTCAGGGTTGCACATTGAAACTGACATTGCACACAACATCCTACATAACACACAATTCTTGCACTACACAATAACCATCCAGGGTGACACTCACAGGTAATATCCGGGGCCTTGAAGCTTTCAGTCTCTCCGGCTTTATATGGCGGGGGTCCTTCAAGACATGACATAAAGCATTGAACTGTGATTGGTGAACCCAAACACTGTGGGCAAGTTAAGCACAGTAGATATGAATAGCAATTTGATATGTAAGTTTTCAATTTGAAATTATTCCAAATGCATAGTTACCAGGCATAAACTAAATACATTGGTATGGCAGATTGTAGTAGAAAACATATTGGATGTTCCTCACAATGCATCTGTTGGCCAGTTTGTGAAAAAGCAGTCGAAATACCTTGCTAATCCAGAATGTCCCAAGGGTAACTGTGCAACAAATTAACTCACATACGACACTGCAAGGCATCACAATTCCTGTGCCTTTCTCACATCTTTACATGTCCGTACCTCAGCTGTACACATCACACAGTGGTCATTCGTGTTTCCTAAAACAGCTGATGTCAGTACCTGTCAGTGCTGCATAGTACTTGAGAATTTCCATATATGTCCTGTGTACCTCCAAATACGATTTATTAAAAATGTATCAACATGTATTAGATAGAAGAAGCACTCCAGTAGCTCAGCCCTCTCAGTCATGCCTATGAGGCAATGCCATGCCACCCTGCATGGCTTGGCATGCAATCAGAAGTATGGAGTGAGGCAAGGCTGGGCAAAGCATAGCGTAGCCCTATTCTACATGTGGGAGTCATACATTTAACATTGCAATCTCTGAACCACAGGTCATTTTCTACACCTTCTCAGGATTCACTAACAATGTGGAGCAAGTAATGTCTCATCACTGAGTGCTATACCCAGGGGAGGCATAAGTAAGAGGAGCATCAACATCTATCTAAATTTTCTTCCATACTGTATGTGTGCTGCATTACAATGCACACATTGCAAAAGTCAAACTACTTTTTTGAATGTCCTTGTGCAGGAAGGTGACCCTTCCTGTCCATTCTTGTAAACAATGCTGACAAGATAGCACCATGGTCCAAGGATGGCTGGGTTTGCACATGCCAGCCCATAGTGCACCAGTGCAGGGGAAAAGGTCAAGAATGGTTCATATGTGATAGATATGGTGCAATCTTGTACTTTTATTCTGATGCAGAGCAGTACAGCAGGATTTCTTGCAGTGTGCCTCTTTGCAATAAAATGGGATAGGCTTCCAATAGTTTAGTGGGGCATGAATCTTTGTACATACACACATGTTTGACACTTAGGGTCATGATTAAAGGCGCATTGTACCTCTGTTGCATCAATTTTCAGATGCACCAACAGTGCAGGCTGCAGGCCTATATCTACAAGGCCATGCAAAGCTGCTTTGTGTTGTTTTTCTTGACCTTGTAGCCATGGAGTACAACAAAGCAGTGCAATTTGCTGCCTTGCCTCACTTTGCATCAAAGAGGCATTCCATGGGTGTTGCGGTGGGTCTTCCCGTGCAACCCTCATGTATTGTGACGCGTTCATACATTTACAAGGCTTTGTAAATCTGGTAATGCTTCAGAGGTCTATGCCTCCCCAGGGGAGGCATAAGGGAGGTGCTATGAGATGAAATACCTCAATTTCTCAACATTTATATTTTTTTCTATGTGTGCTGCACCACTCAAAAAATACCTTTGAAATTGTTTACGTGTATGAAGGTGTCCCTTCCTGCACAAACACAATCATCACTGCAACACAGACACCCTTGCACCATGGTGAAAGGGTACCTGTTTTGGAACATGGCAGCCCATTGTGCACATTCGCAAGGGAGAATGACATTAATGCTCCCTATCTTGTAGCTATGGGGCATTCCTGCACTTTAACTTTTGATGCAGGACGGTCTAGCAAGAAGGCTTACGGTGCTGCCTCGCATCAATAGATATGTAAATATGGCCCGAAAGTATGAACGAAAATCATTTTTAGGCAATAGACACACAGGTAAGATTCCAAATATAGGTACTTACCAACTTCATAAACTTTGATGGCAATATAGTGCAGCAAGCCACGCTCACAGCTCACAACATCCACCCAGCGATGCTTCAGCTGCTGTACCATCTGCGCAATCTTGAAAATTATTTGCATGTGTTTCTGTACCGTTTCCCACCGGTTCTTCTGATCCTGGGTGGCGTAGCCCTGTATTAACCTTCCACCACTTGCAATCATGTTTGGCAAGTAAAAGGACACAAGCCATAGGAAACCCGCAAACTCCTGGGTGTTTATGTTCTGTGGCCTTCCCTTTCCAGACATTGCCCTCCCCAAAAAATATATGATCTAAAAAAAGCCCAATTACCCCTAATTACAATTGAACCCCAAAAGACAGACACCCAACAATAGAAAACACAAAACAATTTGACAAACAATTACAGTACACAAAATAAAACTACAGGGCAAGCACACATACAACAATTTCCAAAAAACACCAACACAATCTCCAGCACAGCCACAACACAATCTCCAGCAGGCCCATGCAAAAAGACTGCAAGCTAAACTGAAATAAACCCCTCATTTCCTTTTTTACAGCAGGCCTGAGCCGTTGCATAATTTGCAGGGTGATGTGTCACATTTTTAGGTAATGCATTGTTTTTTTCACACATCCAATGGATACATAGCTAATGCATGAATTTTGCACGAGGCCTGATAAGGCACCACGTGGGAATTCTGATGCATAGGCTGGGAAGCATCAAATTCAAGCACTAAGCAAATGTGTGATTTTTTAAATGCAATGTTGCAAATGTGTACTTATGGTGAATTGTATGTTGCAATGCATGTAAAAACATTCATAGATACGTATATTGCATTAGACTATTGTAGAGGATATGTTTGGTGTATATGAATGTGTGGCAGGTGCATGTTGTGTAGCGTGTATCTAATCTTTTGATGCAGGGCGGCACCATAAGCCTTCTTGCTGTGCTGCCCTGCGTCAAAAGAAAAGGGCAAGAATGCACTGTAGCTACAAGATAATGTACATTCCTGTCCTTTTCCCCTGTGCTGGCACACAATGGACTGCCATGCACCAAGGCAGACACCCTTGCATCATAGTGCAAGGGTGTCTGCATTGAACGGATGATTATTTTTGTGCAGGAAGGGCCAACTTCCTGCACAGAAGCAAACATGAGAAGCTTCATGCTGTTTTCATGTGTCCTGCAGAATGCAGCACACATAGGGAAATTATTATCCGAGGAGAAATTAGGTTATTTCTCCATTTTGTGCCCCCCTTACACCTCCCAGGGGGAGGGAGAGGCTTTTTATGCATTTCCAGGGCTCCAAAACCATGTACATCTTCGAATGCATCAAACTCGATTTGTTGTTGTGTGGAAAAAAACATTGCAAAGCTCATGGCACCCCTCCCAAATGCAGTATAAGGCAACACAGTGCTTGGCACTGTGTTGCTTTATACTATATGTGTGAGATCATGAAAAGCCATGCAAACTACCAATGCATGGGCTCTGTTATGTCGAGGGTGTGTGTGTGGTGCTGACCAGGTATTACCCACAGGACAAGGCCTGCACTTTTCGTGGGTTGGCAGGATAGAAATAATGCACAGGACATACAATGGCCATAAACTAACACCTGAAGGTGGCCCTCTGGTTCTTTATTAACTTGTGTCTCTATGTAATGTAATGCCCCATCCCACCTAATACAACATGACATCCCTCCCCAAACTGAAAAAAATCAAAATAAATGAAAACAAATAAGTACCCCAAAAAACATCAACAACTTAGGATGTATGTCAGATGAAAAGTTGAGGCGTTAGAAATACAGAAAAACTGTGCATTACAGAGCTCATTGAGCAGTTACTTCAATCTAGAACAAAATCTTTCAGTTTTGTTGATACCACTGGATGGGGCAAGAGGTGGTACCAAAAGACTCTTGTGTGCCTGCCCCTGGTGCTGTGCTCAGGATGGAAACCTTTGTCTGTAGGACTGAGCACCTGCTCACCGGGTGTCTGAGTGTATTGCTTCACACTTGAAACAATAGGACACATTGCTAAAGAAAGTCAGCACTCTAAATACGAAGTAATGTATTTATTAAGGAACTTCTCAAACATCAATTAAAAGACAGAAACTTACAGGAATAAGTATATAAGTAAAGTGTGGTAGGACTTGAGATATCTCAGTAGAATAAATTATGATACATCAACAGAAGGTATTTACATAAACCAAATTATCAAGACATGGAATACATCACCGATTGAGTTGCAGAAAACATGATCTCCAGCAACTAAGGACCCTTCGGCAGTCAGGCAGGGAGTCTCGATCGGGAATACCACAAGACTCATGGGCACAGCATCCGTCCCACAGGCGTACTTCTGTCTGAGCACCAAGTCTCCCTGTCTTTTATACCTCAACAACTCAAGGAGAGAGTTCTAGAAACTCCCTCCCTTCTGTAATGAAATTAATGCTGACTGTACTCGTCCATGTCAAAATCACTCACAAGGGGCTGGCCACGCTCTCATGTTTGGTTGGAGACAGAGCCATACTCTCCTCTGGCAAAAACAAACTCAACCTTGTGCATGTAATTAACTGTGCATCCCACATAATATATTCCAGAAACGGTCTTGACCGCAGGACAAAAAATTGAGTCACTCACAGAAAATGGAGTTGATGGTCACCTGCTTGGTCCACATAGCATCACACTGAGACTCCTGCCCTTGAGCCGGTGAGTCTGCCCCCATGGTCAAAATCTCTGCCAAACTGGTGGCTCATTGTGACATTTCCTCTGGAATTTCGACGTCAGGATCCAGATCATCAGCATTGGGTGTTTGATCGTTCTCCTCAGCTAGACTACTCACAGGCTTGTAGTGTTTCAAGAACAACATTTTGGATGACTGTCTCTTTGTCCCTGATGACTGTGACCATTGTTCCCTGCACTCTGGTTACTTTCCATAGAGTAGGTTCAAAGGTGAAATGAAACTTACTTCCTGGTTGTTGATCTTTGATGAAAACCTTGTCACCCACTTGCAGGTGTTGTTTAGGGTTGCTTTTTGCTTGAAAGATGATTTGGATCTTCCACAATGAAGGACACCTGACAATTTGTTTCTGATGATGAACAGCGCCTCCATGTGAGGGACGCTGTCACCCAAGGCTCGATTGATGCATAATGCACTGGGGCTGACTCCCATGGTGGTGTGAGGAGTAAACCTGTACCCCCTTAGGAATGCATACATGGCACATTCCAAATTCTGTCCTTCCGCAAGTGTGATGCAAAGTGTTTTATTTAAAGTTCTCATGAAGCGCTCCACTTCTCTGTTCACTTGGGGCCATCTAGGTGTTATTTTCTGGTGCCTCAACTTCACATATCCGCAAACTCTTGGCTGGAGAACGGAGGTCCATTGTCTGTGCGGAGTTCTTGTAGAAGACCATGGGTGACTATAATCTTTTCTAGGTGAGGATTCATCTGGCTAGCCATTACAGATACAACAATCTCTACTTCTGAATGTTTTGAAATATCATCAACTATGACTAGCATCTGCTGGCCATATGGGAGACTGTCAAAATCTGCACTAGCTTGATGCCAGGGAAAAGGAGAGATGGGAGTCTTATTGTTGGGTGCTGGTGACTCAGTGGGACTGGATACTTGGCATATATAGTATTGGCTGACAGTCTGTTCTACCAGACGGTTGAGGCGGGAAACCATACTTTGCACTGCAATCTGGACTTAATTTCCATGACGTCTTGATGTGCGGAGTGTGCCAAATTCACAATGCTTTGTTAAAGATTCCTCTGGATCACTAGATGAGTCCTTCGCAGCAGGCATCCTTCCAGAGAAACAGCTAACTCATTACATACATGCTGTAGGGATGCCAGTGTCTGTTCTGCCTCTGTTGTGCGATGGGACAGATTTTTTGTCACCTTGTCCCAGTGGCAGGATGCCACTGCCATCTGGAGCGACTCATCCTTTTTGTTTCTTTGATGATATCTGAGAAAGAAATGGGTAATGGTCACAATCTTTTGACCTCCAACTTCACATATGCCTCTACCTTCTCTGCTTCTGATTCATAACTGACAGTGGCAGGCCTGGCATGGCTGGAGAGAAAATCTGCTGGGTTCTAAGCCCCTGGCCTATAGACCACTAAGAAGCAATATTTATGAACGATACATTTTTTATTCCTTGGAGGTGGCTTGAAGCAGGACCCCGTGAACAGAAGAATGAGGGAGTTTAGGATCAGTATGAACTATAAATGGGTATCCATTGAGGTAGAGATGGAAATGTCAACACTCCCAGTGAATTGCAATGGCCTCTTTCTCAATATGGGAAAACTGTTTCTCCATTTCTGTAAAGGCACGAGGGCATATGCTACCAGGACCCATTGACCTGTGCCTTGCTTTTGCGAGAGCACAGCCCCAAAACCTGTGGAGCTAGCATCCACAGACAGTTCAAATTTGAGGTGCAGGTTGAAATACTCCAGTGACGCTCATTGTAGCAGCTGCATAGCGAATGTCCTGAACATTGAGGATGCCACGAAGCCCTGCCAGCACCCCTCAGATTGTGTCCTGGAATACGTCAGGAGTGCTTGAGACTCTGAAGCTGAGGCGCTTGTATTGTCTCAGGCCCATTTGAGTGAAAAAACTGGCCATTACTCTCGATTCGGGTGCTATCATCAATTGGTGGTATCCCGCCATGAGATCCACTTTAGAAAACCACTTGGAGCCACTCACTTCAGCCACTTTGTCATATGGGCATGTACTTTGCACTGCTAGTGCCTCACAAAACATAATGCACCAGTGGAGCATGGGACTTTCAAACAAGCCCATAACCTATGTTGAACATTTCCCATTATTGACAAGCCACACAGCTTAAAAGAGGTGCATCCTGCATTAATCTTTGTAAATGCACACATTTTTCAGGTTGAACTAAGACCAGCATTGGGCTAGACTTGCAATGCCGTAGAGGCTGCACAGAAGAATGTTACATGGAGCTGTATTTTAAGTTTAAGGACAAGTTCATTTTGCACTGGGCATGGCACACTGAGCTTCAATTTTCTGTGCACCCTTAGATCCCCATGCAGTTTAATCATTGACACTATGCAGCAAAGCTAAGGATGTTGGTGGCCTCCATTTGGTGTGGTGGAGAGGTCATGAATACACCCTGAACATGTGATAATAGCAATTCTGCTGTATCTCCTTGCACAAATGCATCGCAGGTAGACTGGCACCAACACAGGTTCCCTTGCAGCATGGTGCAAGGGTTTTGGTGTTGTTTGTACAAATGTTTATGTGGAGGAAGGGACACCTTCGTACACCAACGATAACAAATGTTATTTCTTCATTTTACCCATTTGTACCGCATAATGCATGTGACACAAATTGCTCTAATGGCCACACTATCCTCTGTGATGCATTGATAAATTAGCAATACCTCGTTTACTGGCGTTGCCTAATCAGTTATTGCCTAATAGACATGTGTGAAGGGATGTTAACAGCTGTGCTCCCCACGTGGATTGCATTTTGGAATTAATATTGACACAGTGCAGCACTGCATGCAGATCAGTAATAATGTTACTGAGACACACTCAAAGGGTTCCAGTTTGTCCCTCCCTGGCTTGTGTGTTGGCTAATGGATGTGTAACAATAGAGGGGAAATGTTGATGCAGAGTTGCAAATAATTGAGGCAGCAATGTAGACATTTCATGTCATTATGCTGTGAACATTGATGGATCGAGCCCCACAGGACACAACCTTTCTTGAAGGTAGTGGTGCACAGGACTCAAATTAATGCTGGCTGTGCACTGCAAAATATCCCTTCATGCCTGGGCTAGACCTCATGGTCAGACTCTATCATTGCAGTCTATGAGAGAAAACATAATTCAATCAGTCACTTGTGGGATGAATTTTGTGAAACCCACCTGGTTTAAGATCTTGCGGGCCTTCAGTCCAAGCAACAATGATTTGTATAATTTTACCTGACTCATGGGACCTGTATGCAGAGGGTTGCTGCCTGTCCTAGGTGCTGAGCAGGACTTGTGATCTTCAAGTGCCAACTTAGCAAAAGATGTCTTGCAGTTTGAGACCAGAAGACACCTTTGGTTTTTTGAGTGGGGAACTGTCCTCAGATCAGAAATCACCAATGTCAGTCTCAATGTGTTTTTAAAGTGCAACAAATGCCCAGGGCGTCTTGGAGCTGGCCCTGACATGGAAGAAGGGGGAGGAGTCTGAGCTGTTATTATTAAGTAAAAACCCAGGATCTAAGGGACACCCCCTGCCACCCTCGCACCCTCGCCCACCCCTGGAGGACACCCATATTTGGGGGGACCCATCCTCTTTGAGTGCAGGTAAGTGCAGGTAAATATATATATATTTTTTCTAAGTGGCATGGGGGCCTAACTTGGGCCCCCCTACAAGCCACTGTGCCAGATGGCCATGCCCAGGGGACGAAAGTCACCTGGGCATGGCCATTGGGCAGGCGGGTATGACTCCTGTCTTTGCTTAGACAGGAGTCATTTCCATTGGGGTTGTGCATTAAAAAATGGCGCTAGTCAGGTTAGAGACAATATTTTTGACTCTAACCTGACTTGCACCATTCTTTGGGACACAACCCTTAGTCTTCCCTTCACGTCCGCTGCCCGGTTAGAGTAATTTATTTTAATGCTAACCAGGCCGCAGCGCCAGCTAACGTCATTCCATAAATAAGCTGCCCAGCTGGCGCGTTGGAATGGCGTTAGCCGGCGGTAAACTTTTTGATGCAAATCTGCCCTAGCTCTGATTTGCGTCGAAAAGTATAAATATGGGCCTAAGTTTCAAACGATTTTGGGACATCCATATACTAATCTGTGACATGCAGGATTTAAATGCGTCCACTGTTGCATCTAAGTCACTGGAAATTGATACCACAATCTGTGTATCATCTGCGTAAGAACTAACTGAAAATCCAAAACATTTAATCAGGCGGATCAGGGTTGTCACAAACAGATTAAAAAGAGTAGGGCTTAGTGGTGATTACTGCAGCACCCCGCAGAGTAAGCAAAAGTTATCAGAAACAAAGCCCTCAATTGTTATGTGAAGTACTCTGCCTGACAAGTGTACTGCTATTTGATGGAGTTTGTTTTGACCAATGACTTTGTGTTTCACCACTGCGCATATTAGTTGCTCAATGTTCACCAGTAGCACATGGTATGTTTTGTTCAGTTTAGCCGCCTATGGGCTTTGACATGGCATTAGCCATTGCTTTCTGTATTCAGTTTAGCCGCCTATGGGCTTTGACATTGCATTAGCCATTACATTCTGTATTCTGCCTATTGGCTTTGACATGCTGTATCCAGTTTAGCTGCCTATTGACTTTGACATGCTATTAGATATTCTGCCTATTGGCTTTGACATGATATCATATATTATTCAGCTCCGCTGCCTATTGGCTTTGACATGATATCATATGTTACACTTTGTATTCAGCTCCGCTGCCTATTGGCTTTGACATGATATTATACATTGCATTTCATATTCAGCTCCGCTGCCTATTGGCTTTGACATGCTATTATACATTGCATTTTGTATTCAGCTCAGCTGCCTATGGGCTTTGACATGATATAAGACATTGCATTTTGTATTCAGCTTAGATGCCTATTGGCTTTGACATGACACTAGACATTGCATTTGATATTTAGGTTAGCTGCCTATTGCCTTTAACATGACATTACATTTGATATTTAGGTTAGCTGCCCATTGCCTTTAACGTGGAGTTAGACATTGCAGTTGAGAATCCAAGCTGTATTTTTCCAAGCTGTGTTTTTGCACCAGAGAACCAAGATGTTTTTCTCACAGTAGACTAGACATGATAAGAGAGAGTACATGGGTGTTGTTTTCTCTTCGCTTGAGCTTGGGAACAGGAGTAGTCTTGGAGACCTGGCCAGTCTCCAAAAGGCTTGCTCAGTTTCCCAGGTCTGAGAGGAGGGGGCACACCTTTGTAACGAATGTAACAGGCTGCAGAGAGTCAGATTCGAATCTGCCGGACCTCGTGCTGGAGCTTGGCGCCAGCTGCCAGCATCCCGTGTGGGTAGATGAAACTCTTTCTCGCGGCTGACAGGGGTCATCAGCTTGCAGACCTTAGAAAGATGTAGCTGTAAATAGTTCCCACACGGTGAAGTATTTGTTTTGCTTTGCATTCAATATCTTATAAATATAACCTGCTGTGTATATTGCAAACTGATATATTTTGTTTGATTAACGCGGACTTGAAAGCTACTAATTCGTCATTCATAAAAATTAGGGTTGGGGAAGAATTAACAACAATAAAAATCTTCTTTGACCTCACAAGTGCATTTCTAGTGTGTTATGTTAGTGCTTAGAAACTAGATAAGAGGAAAGCACTACAACAAGAATGATTTAATTAGACTAAGTGCAGGCCCTCCTAGACCTAACTGTGCAAAGCAAACTATCAAAATACGGTGGTTGACGGTATCAAAAGCTGCTGAGAGGTTCAGGAGGATCAAGGCTGCTCAGCCACCACTGTCGAGGATAAATCTCAATTCCTCAGAGGCTGCTAATAAAGCTATCTCCATGCTGTGAAAGTGTCTAAATCTAAACTTGGTGCTATCCAGCAAATTAGAGGTGTTGGCAAAAACCATCAGTTAAACATCCAGTGCTTTTTCCAGTACTTTAGCTGTAAAAGGGAGTCTAGAAATGGGTCTATAACTACTAGGCTCCGGAGTGTCCAGATTAGCCTTTTTCAAGAGGGGTAGGATGAATGCCTGCTTCCACTCCTCTGGGAAGTATCCTATACTTATTATTACATTGAAGATTGACCATAGGTGTTCACTAAGAATGTCTGGTACCCAGGGTCCAGTGGGCTGCCTGATTTAGTAGCTAGGGCCAACTTATGTACCTGTTCTGTACTAAGAAGCTCCATGGTGTGATTGAGCTTGCCAGATGGTTTTTGCATGTTCTACTTATGTAACAGTGGCAATCTGTTCTTTTTACGTCTGGGTTTCTGAGACAAAGGATTTTTGACATATTTTAAAGTCTGCCCGTTATTTTCTTGTGATCACTTTCCAATATTCTTGAAAATATGGGTGCATCAATTCTGGTTATTAAGTGGGAAAGCCTACCTTTCATATGATTAACTTAACCTGACGCAACAGATTGCTGCACAGGTTAAAAATGATGCACGGGGAAGAAAAGTGATGCCTTTCTACAAATGCGTCACTTTGTAAATATGGAACAGTAACTGTGCTGTCAGTGCATTAAAAAAATGATGCTGGGACGGCGCACGCTCCTTGTAAATATGGGTCTATATGTCTACCAGAAAGTACCATGGAGAACCATGGAGAAGATTGAACAAATGCTTTTTAATGGCATGACATTACACCTTCAGATTAAAATGAAAACGAACATCAGGTGATAAGGATGAAATTTCCCTAACATATATGCAAAAACATATTAAACATAGGGAACATGTTAGACTTGGCAACCTTGGCGTGGTCTCCCCTAACTTTTTGCCTCTGTTTTCCCAGGTTGTTGTTATGTTATGGACTCTGTTTTTGCTGTTTTTGATACTCTGGGCACTTTACCACTGCTATCCAGTGCTAAAGTGCAAGTGCTCCTTTGTAAAATGTATGTTTAATTGGTTTTCCATGATCAACATATTTGATTTACTAGTAAGTCCCTAGTACAGTTCACAAGAGGTGCCCGGGGCCTGTAAATTATATGCTACTAGTGGGCCTGCAGCACTGGTTGCGCCACCCACGAGTAGCACTGTAAACATGGCTCAGGCCTGCCACTGCAGTGTCTGTGTGTGTAGTTTTAGACTGCCAAATCGACTTGGCAAGCGTACCCACTTGCCAGGCCTAACCCTTCCCTTTTCTTACATGTAAGGCATCTATCCCTAAGGTAAGCCCTGCGTAGCCCTATAGGCAGGTTACAGTGTATGTTTAAGGTAAGACATATACTAATGTGTTTTATATCTCCTAACAATGAAATATTGCCAAAATCGGTTTTCACTGTGCAAGGCCTACCTCTCTCATAGGTTAAAATGGGGGCTGCCTTTAAATATTATTAAAGTGCAACTTCCCTTTTGGAGCAGATCAAAATGTGTAGGTTAGGGTCTCTGAACTCACAATTTAAAAATACATCTTTTAGTGAAGCTTGTTTTTAGATGGTGTGTTTGAAAATGCTACTTTTAGAAAGTAGGCATTTCTTGTTTAAACCATTCTGTGACTCTGTCTGTTTGTGGCTTTCCCGTCTGGGTCAGTTTGACAGTTGGGCTGTTTGCACCTCTCCTCTAGACAGTGACACAACGGGAGCTGGGGTGTAGCCTGCATATCCTTAAGAGCCACCTGTGCTGGGAGGGAGGGGAGGAGTGGTCACTCATACCTGAAAGGGCAGTGCCTGCCCTCTCACAATACAGTCTCCATTCCCCTTGTGTGTGTCTGGGGCCTGACCTGGGCAAGGCAGGATCTTACAAACAAGAGAGACTTTAGTTGAGTTTGCCTACTTCAAAGGCAGAAAGGGGTATAAGTAGTGGACCCAAAACCCCAGACTTTAGATTACTTCAAGATCACCTCTGGAATCAAGAGGAGCCTCTGCCAAGGAGAAGATCTGAATAGCCGAGGAGAAGTGCTGCCCCTGCCTGTGACTGTGCTTTGTTGGGCTATCCTGCAGTTGCTGGTTCTGCTTGTGAAAGGGGACAAAGACTGGACTTTGTTGTGTATTCCTGCTTGAGAAGAAGCTCCAAGGGCTTGAACTGAGCTTGCCTCCTGTTGTTTAAGTCTCAGGGCTATCAAAGACTCCCCTGCCAGCACTTGGACTCTCTGCTGAGACTCCTGCCCTGCCAAGTGGTTCCCTATTAAGTCCCTGGGCCCTTGAGAGGTGAAGCTGGCAGACAAGAACTGAAAATCCACGCACAGGATGCCATGCAGGGAAATTTATGACGCACCTGTCATGACGCTGTTGCTAAACGATGTGCCGCCGGCCTCCCGGCTGGGAGATCGGCGCATTCCGGCTGGAGAAACGATGCACAAAACCCACTTATGGAGGCTGATAACGATGCAAACCCCATGCAGCAGTTTCTAACACCGTGCAACTGGATTTACCATGCGTCTTCCCTGGGTGTCCAAGTCAACCTGACCCTGCATGGATCCGAGGTGCCCCATCTGGACATCGATGCTCGCTTTCTTGTGAGGGAGAAAAATGGTGCATCACTGACCCGACTGGAGATAGAAACGACGCAAAGCCTCACTTGAGAGTAAGGAATCAATACATTGCTACCCTTTTCCAAAGCACGCTCGCCCATGTAGATTTATTTTTTACACTAACCAGATACTTTGTGTAACAACAGCATCCTCACTGTTTTCTAAGGATTAAGGCTCTTATTCTTTCGAGAATTCATATCTTGACTTGTGTATGATGGATTTTTGTCATTTTGGTCTTGTTTTTTTCAGATAAATATCACCTATTTTTCTAAACCTGTGTTGTGTCATTTTGTTGTGGTTCACTGTATTATTGTGTGTGTTGGTACAATTACTTTACACATTGCTTCCGAAGTTAAGCCTGCCTGCTTGTGCCAAGCTACCAAGGGGGTGAGCAGGGTTTAACTGAGTGTGATTCTCCTTTACCCTGACTAGAGTGAGGGTCCTTGCTTGGACAGGGGATAACCTGACTGCCAACCAAAGACCCCATTTCTAACAGAACCCATAACTAATTACCTCACAATATAAATACCTTGAAACTAACCAAGAAGTAATTAATGGGCCCCACATGTACAAGTGGAACCGTTATGTAGTTTTGTTTGTTGTTGTTTCCAGAAAGTACCTATAAGGTTTTACAAGGTTCAGAGATTTCTTGAGACTGTTCCCAGAACTTCCACAAAGCTATAAGTTTTGTAAGTCCTTCATGAGGTTTTGCTAACCATGACATCTCACCAGCCATTTTGGATGCTACTTTACTCCACTCATTTCTGAGGGCAGCACTTTACTTGACATGATCCTACGAGAATGAATGCAATGTATTAAACTCTATGACTTACTTACATGGAAGTTTATGGGCTATGGTATGGGACCACCAACCAGCCACAGAAACTATGAATCCAGTGCTTATCTCTCTGAGCCTAGCAGGGTGACAAACTAAACATTATTGTATATGTATCAAACATTGAGTCTCATTTTTTTACCATAAGCTAGGACAGAGTTCCCACAAAAACCACACGATCTGAGTTCTCTAATTGGAAAACTGGTTTCTGAGGAATACGTGTCTCACCCCATCACCCTAGTTAGCTTAGCTCAAGCTCTACAGTTGTCAACAAATCATCTAATATTTCAAACAACATTAGTTTAAAAGAGAAATAATGAGCAGAGTGACAACAATGCATTTTAATTCGTGGTAAGGTTCAGAAGCTATACTAAGAATAAAAAGTAATGAGAAATCAGTTGGTTCATGCACTGAGAAAAATCTTCAATGGGACAATGCTGGAGCCAAAGCTGAGAAAGTCTTAGCGATAATGGAAACATCTGCTATTTTAACCTACACAGCCTCAAAATTTGTAGAAAAAATCTCAGAGCATGAAACCCACTAAGATGAATATGTCAAGGTCACCTATTTTTCGATAGACTTGGCACTTTTTCACTAGCCTTCAAACATGACATTTTCAAGTAGCTCTACAATTTCAGGAAAGTTTACGTAGGTGTCAGTTGAAGGGTTGTAGATGCAGGGACACTCTCCAAACCTCGAGTTCAAGACCACAGCAAAATTTCCAGTTTCAAAAGGTAACTGGGTTATTTTGCTGCAGTAGCAACTCATGTCCAAAGGCCTTTCTGCACTTTGCAGGCAGGGGACGTTTCACAGGAGTGGGTAGTAGAAATTTACTGTTGCATGGTGCCAATGTTTTTCAAGATGGCCTTCGATCCCTCATTATAGGACTATTGTAATGTCTAGTCACAAAAGAGGTCTACTCGGGGCAGGCAGACTTCACTATCATGACCTAAACTCTTATGTCCTTTGCAGTTAGCAGGAGGCTAGTGTCACTGGGTATGAGACCAGCCATTTAGAGCAAAAGATACAAGACAGAGCTGGAGAGAGATCTCTCTATAAGCCTCTAAATGTGGTCCATTTATTTCTTATTTATTTATTTGGTTATTTTATCACTGGTTCATACCCAGAAGCCACTTTGCACAAAGCACAAAGAAAATAATGTGCTTTCTGCAATATGTTAAGTGGCAGATAATACTATGATGTTGCATCTGGACTGTGTCACTTTTGTGGTGCAGCCCCTACACAAAATAATTTTTGGAGTTTACTATGCCAGGCAAAGCCACTTTGCATGGTTTAATAAATACAAAGTAAATGAGGCACAGCACAGTAAATGAGGCGTTTCACAGATAGAGAGAATTGCCATTCTTGTGCATCCACCCATGGATTGTGGCACATTCCCAAACTCACTAAATCTAGTAAGTCTGGGAATGTATCAAATTGCTACACCTTCCCATTTATTTCTCCTTGTTATATCTGCTTTCTGCACCACACATTGAAAGAGGAATAAGCCTTGAAGGATTGTTTTGGTGCAGGAAGGCATTTCTTTCTGCACCAAACCAACCTTGCCTGTAATGCAGTCACCCTTGCATGGTGCAAGGGTGCTTGCATTAGCTCTAGACAACCTCAAGTGTGCCAGCACAGGGAAAGAGCTAAAAAGTGCCATATATTTGGAGAATCAGTCTCATTCATGCAGTGCAGTACGCCAACTTGCCTTTCTGCACTGCGTGAATTCTCAGTAAATCTGCTGCTTAGAGGAAAGAAAATATATACAACACAAGTCCAGATACCTTCCAGCCTCTCACAGCGGTGTTCATGGTGGGCTCGGGAGGTCTCAAATCTCCTAACAGACAGTTCTATGGTATTAAGAACATCCACAACACAATGAAGGAACCACAGATTTATTTAGGAGAACTAAATGAGACACATTTCACTGGCCTTACTCACGGGTTTAAGGTAGTTGATGTGCACAACATAATGTAAAGTGAGATATGAACAAAATAAACAAAGGACAATCCCCACACTTTCTGTGTTGCGATCATGAACACAAAGCCATTTTGAAGCAGAAAAATAGCCTATACGTATATACTCTATCATAGGTAGCGACAATGCAAAACTGAAATTAAAGTTATTGTAAATTAATATTATCTTAAATCTGGGTGTCAGAAATAATATACATGCATAATAGTTCTGAACACAGCGAGTGATATAGCTTACTAATAGCAGTGGCCATATGCGAGGGATAACCCCCCAAAAACCGTAGTATGGGTGCAGTCCAGAATGTCTCCAGTTCTGGATGCTGTAACCCAAGTGGGATAAAGTCTCAAACATATAAATAACAATAATAACATTTACCAGATAATGAAGCAGAATATGAGATGTAACGTTAATAGCATGTACATAATATAAAATGGAGCACTAAACTCAACTAGTGCGGCAACTCCCTCTGCATGTTATTACTTATATGTTTGAGACATTGAGACATTAGCCAACTTGGGTCTATTTGCGTATATATATATATATATATATATATATATATATATATACATATACACACACACATATATATATATATATATATATATATATATATATATATATATATATATATATATATATATTCACACTAAAAAGGTTACAGGGACGTTGTAGTTAGATTCAGATTTTACAAACACAAAACCACAAAAATTCAGCTGTTATAGTTAGAGTTATTTCAAGTAACTATTACTCATGCCCTGAGATAATCATAATTCAGGCCCCAGCCTCACCAGTGAATTTCTGTGTTTTATTAACATTAAGTAAGATGTCCATCGCAATGCATGGTGGGTGGGTCAGACACAGGCACTGGTCCACACTCAGACTTGCAGCTCCTTCCCTCTTCTTCTTACCATCCATTGGCCAAGTCCATGCTCCTGCTTCCACATTATAGACCTATGAGGCCATTGTTCTGCCACTGACCTAAACAGTTAGTTTGCTGCCCCATTCACCTCTTCCCTGCCCTCTGTTGTCCGAGTCCATGCACGAGCCCCCTTCCTTCTGCCCTGCATGGTCCGATGTGATGCCACTACCTTCCATTTAGCTTAATGTCCCTGCTCACTCCTTCTACCCTCCGTTGCCAAATTCTATACCCCATCATTGCCCTCCTGCTTAGCCTCTGTGCATAGCTTGGTGTCCTTACCCTCCTTCCTCCTACCCTCCAACGCCTGTGTGCATGCCCAGCTTCCTTGTTTTTTGCCCACCATATTCCATGGACCTGTCACTGCCCCTCCTATCTACTCTGAGCGTTCTGCTGAGTTACCACTGCCCCTCCTAACTACCTAACATAAACAGATGGCTTCCACCTGTCCCTGCCACCTCCACCCTGTGTGTCAGAGTTCCATGCCCCTATTACCCTCCCTCCTGTCCTCCATGGTCCATTTGGTGCCACTCCCTTCTGCCCTCGTGCTCTGTTGTGCTGCAACTGCTCCTCCTGCCTGACCCGTGTGGTCTGTTGTGAAGCCCCTTACCCTGCCATTTCATCTGTGTCCAGCTCCTACCCGTCCCTTCTGTTCTTCAAGTTCCTCTGTGCATGCCCCCTCCTTCTTTCCCACCATGGTCATTATACTGCCATTAACTATCCTGCTTGTCAAGCGTGGTCTTCTGTGCTGCCACAGTCCCTCCCTCCTTCCCGCCTTCCCTGTGTGGTCAGCTTTCTACCTCTGACCACCTCCCACCTTCCTGCTCTCCATGGTCAGCTTGCTACTCCTACCCTGCCCGCCAACTGTCCTCCATTTTCCATATGCAGGCTATTATCCCCTCCATTCTGCCATGTCTGGTCAGTTATCATGCCCCTGACCCTGCTCTCCTGCCCTCCATAGTCTGTTACACTGCAGCTGTCTCTCCTGTCTGTCCTTTCTGACCTTGCATGTTTACCCTCTGCTATCGGTTGTCCATGTGCATAGCTTTGTCTCCTCTCTATTGCTTTCCATAGTTCGTTGTGCTGCCCTGTGTGCCCTTTCGGGATTAAGAATATTGTGAGTCTCTTGTTTGAAACCGGTCTGTTGGCTTGTATGATTGAACTGCCACTACCTGTTCCTTCTTCCCTCAGTGTTGTGTTATACAGCCACAGCTTTTCTTGCCTGTCCTGCATGGTTGGTGTGTTGCCCCTGCCTCACTTTCCATTGCCCCCCATGGTGCATTGTGCTGCCACTGCCCCTCCCATCTGCCCAGCATGGCCAAATTGTTGCCTCTGCACCCTCCTCCCTGCCCTCAATTATTACATTCTGAGCCCCTAACATATGCCTCCCCACAGTACCAACTCCACTAACAACATCTTTGGTGACTTTAACCTTCCTCTGGCACCTTCATGAAGACTTTGAGAGCAATCCTTCTTAGTCTACTTGTCATGGTTGACATTGCAGTTTGTTACTCACTCAACCCACAACTAGGTGCACACTCTGGATGTCTAGTGTCACCTTCCACCCTTCTCTGCAACTGAGCTGGACCAACAGCACCATATACCGGTGAACTAAAACTATGAGCAGATTCTTCCTCACTACACCTTCCATAAGGACCTGTATGTTATAGAAGTCTTACAAGAGGCCTCCACTTATCACGCAAGTCATGCTGCATGAATGTAAAGCATCCTTTGTCTTGGTGTAGTCAATATTCATTGACAGCAAACAAGCCACAAATTGCCAATAGAAGAACTGGAGACACACTAAGGACCCTACATGATTTTGAAAGCTGCTCCTGCATCTATTCTCTGCATGTCCTCTTTATTGAATAGGGCTCCAAAGAGATCTACATTCTAAATCCTGTAGCAGAAGGCCTGACAACTGTCCCTCATTCTCTAAAAGCTGCATCATGCAAAGACGATATCATCCATTGTCAGCTTTGGAAAGGCACTGACACATCTAGTAAACAATGACAATGCATTAATTTGACATGGCAGTTTCCCAGATGCACTCAAGACTTCTCCGATCCTATCACTCCTCAAGACACTCAACCATGAGCAGAACAATGGGACAATTTTGTGATCATACAAGTGTAATTCCTACAAACGATTATTAGGAAGGCCATTGCTAAACATCTACAGACCAAAACAAAACACAGCGTCCTACTACAGAATTCACAGCCCAGCTTCATGATCTACTTAATGACTGTCATAGCAACCATTCATATGATCGAGAACACACTACAGATCACTGAGAATGACAACTTTCAACAGCTTGTTTTGCTCAACCTATCTCATGCCTTTAACACCCTTGATCACTAAACCCTGTACTTAAACATAGTGTTCTCAATAGGATTCAATCATAATGTCATACAGAGTTTTGTGTAGCAAAGAGGAACAGCTGATTCATATGAGATCCTCAAAGTCAGAACCTGCCTCAGTCTCTAGTGACATCGGCCAAGGCTCTATCTCCTCACCAATGAGCCTTGATAAATACAAAGAACATTTAGGAACCCTGATGCTTGACAAGGATGTTAGCATCCATCAGAGCACAAACAATTATTATCTACATCTGAAGAACACTTCTGGCCCCAATATCACCCATCTAAAAAACTATTCATACACCATCGAAACCTGGATTTCTTGGACCAACCACAAGGTGAATTCTACCAAGATGAAGTTTTGTCTTCATCATTTACACCATCATCACCTACACGAGCAAGCAATCCAAGTTCCAATGGCATGCATTATATGTCTTCACATCAACATTCATGAACAGCATCAAATCTCCTAGCTTCCCACTATAGATTAACCTCAGCTTCACAATGCTCACTGTACAAGTAAAAAACATCTTTCATCAGCACCCTATGAACTCCGAGTAAAATCATTTTTCACTATGTTACAGAAATGAAAAGGATTACGCTAAACTCTGAGATTTCCACTGGCTCCCTCATTATGTTTGTGTCAACTTCCAGAAGGGCTTCATAACCTACGAAGTAGTACACAGTTGCAGTATTTCCTCATGACCAGAATAGAACTTAAGAGTCCCTAAAACCAGAAAATCTAGGCATTTATAACTTAAAATTCCCTAAAACCAGAAAAGCTAGAAGTGTATCTGACCCCTAAAAAGCTGCCCAAGCTTATCATTGAATCACCACTAAGGAACATGCAAACCAGGCTTCCCAAACAGGCTAAAAAACTTAACAAACAAGTTGTGTCATGAATTGCACACACACTCACACTAAGGCACATCAGTTTGCCTGGCCAAAAGAGTTAATCTTTGACACTAACATGAGAGAACCCATGAGGACATACATACAGACCAAATAAGTAGGACAAAACAAGGTCGAGAAGTATTATTGGATGTATGGGCCATCTTCGAGGAGGCCCAGACTGATAAACTTATAACTCAGAATGAAGGGAGCAATCTAGGTGGGATTTAGAGGAAAGGCACAAACTAAAGAGGTAGAGAGAGAGAGAGCTTGCACCCTGGAAGCACAAATAGAGCAGTGTGCCCTCCACCTGAGGAGTGCAGGGATAGTATAGAGCCCCGTTTGAGGAAAGGTCTTAGGCAGAACTAGAGGAGAGACTTTTTGCTGGGATGCGAGCCTCACCAGATCCCCAATGTAGGAGAGGGGCTGACCAGGAAAAAAGAGGCCAAGGTAGCCTGGTGCAAACTCAACTCAAACGCAAAAGCACCAAGATGTCACCTTTGTGTGCGCATGATGGGAGCAGCAAATAAGATGTCTGCTGCTCCTCCTGAATGCACAGAACACACAAACTAACTCCAAGAGAGATAGTGGCCCGAGAGGAAGGCGAGATCATTGCATGACCATTTTGTCATCTGCTAGCCCGTTGGGCCGAGGGAAGTGACCAATATGAAAGACCCTGGATGGAGGATGAATCCTTCAAACCAGAGAACGTAGTTGTTGCAGCAGAATACCACATCTGGCATGGAGGGGGAGTTCCCAAGTGGAACTTCCCATACATGAAGGATTGTCTAAGAAGATGGTACAGCTAAGTTAGGGAGAAACCAGTGGAGCTACCCAAAGCCAACAAATGCCCACTACTACAGAAGGGCAAGTCAGGGACCATCTATCTGCCATGGGCTCACATGGATAAAGAAGGGCTAAGGACCAAATTGCTACCATTGTTGGATGGGGCTGGAAAATTAATCTCATGCGATGAGAAGAAAACTGTTGGAATAAACCTATTGATAGGTGATGTCAAAAGTCTGCTATGTAGTCTTATGGGAGAACAGACTAACACAGTGTTCACCCGAGTTCGTATCCCAGCAATCACGCTGACAAACACTGAACATTGTGGGATCACATTCAATTCATACAGGTGCCAAATATGGATGGCCATGAGGGAATAGTTCCCTTACAGCCCAGAAGTAGGGGGGTTAATGGCAGAAACCATGAAATCCTGGGAGACCATAACTGATTTTCTGGATAGGATGAGAGAACGATGGGGACAAAAGACAGAACAACCATGGACCAATACATGTCCCAAGACGCATTATTTTTAAATATCCTCAAAAAGAGACTTCCCACCAAAATACAAAGCAGATTGGATAGCGTAGTGAGGCTAGACACTAAACCCTGGTGGGAGATACAAACTCACATATTACACTATGACAAAAAGAAACAAGAAAAGGACAAGGAAAGACAGGAGCAAGCCCAGTGAGACACCGTTAAGTTGGTTTAACACAAATTGAAAAAGACCTCCCTAGAGAGGACTGCATTGCTTGTTAGCGTGTAAATAGCACCAGTTCTGAAGGGAGCTCCACCTCAAAACGCCAGAGGGTTCCAACCTAGCTACAATGACAGAAACCAGGGAGGTTGGCAGCAGCCAGACCTTATAGAATGTTACTATTGCCACAGAATTGGCCACATGGCCGACTGATGCCGACTAAAGGCATATCATGAATAGAGGTCAATGAGCCAGGGGCAGGCCCACAAAACTTCCATCCACAAAACCAAGCCCATGGCAACCTGAATGTACCTTACGCTCAGCCGCAGGAATGTCAATCCACTGCCACACCACCGCAACAGGGGTCAGGTAGTTGGACAAACACATGGCAACAGCAACCACAGACAGGGAACCCATCCCAGCAAGAACCAGGACCACAACTACAGTAAGGAGGGGTAACTGTTTGAGGAAATAATGCTTTCACATAAATGCAGAACCCAAATGCATAGTAAGTTGAAACCCCTAATGCAAAGCATCCTTTTCACTCACACCTCAAACTTCGCTGTACCAAAATGCAAAAGAGGGACAAAATGGGACAACAGGAAATTCAAGCCTTGACTTGCATTGGGGAAACTCAGGGCTGCTGCATGTATTCTGTTGATTGGGTATCCTCACTAGAGTCTACCATTCAGGGTGGCGGCAGGAGCATAGACCTCACTCAGCTGCTGATCTCCCAGTGTGAGGTTAGATGGCCGCCCTAGGGGAAGGGCAGATTGACAAGGGGGGGAGGGCAGCTCCCTGATCAGTGCTTAAAAGCAGATATCCACGCCCTCGCACTGACAAGTCAATTGAGGCAGGTTCCAGTCACCAAGTGGAAATCCACCATTCTTGTGCACCCAGCCAGGACCAAAATTTAATTATGGTGTATAGTGCCATCAGCAATAGTGACCCAGAAAGCTAAATGGCCTCCAGCCATATGAAGGCCTCTTTTAATCCCAAAACAAGGCTGTCCTTCAGTGTCAGGAGCCAGATTTCCTGTACGTTTGAGATAGTGAAGACCCCATAACCTCCACAGCATACGCAAAAGTTCCGACAGATTGCGGAGCACCATATAGCGTGGAGCCAAAAAAAGGGGGGGGGGGTTCAACAGAACATCCAGCTATCCCTGTCCTTTCCTACCATTTGGGCAGCCTTTGACAAGCTCTTGGTCTTATACCAGACTCCCCATACAGTAATATTTTTGTCTATCCCCCCTCCTTTAAAGTTTTCCAAGTAACAGCCAGGAACTGCAAGTCCAAATATCCTGGGAAAGATATGGTCTGATGGAGAGAGGGATGCCATGGAAAAAGGGAGTCCAAAAAGATCCATCGCAGCTCCAAGCAGAACACAATGCAGAAATATGCTTACCTCCGTATCAGGCCTAGCAATCATCCAATATACAAGACCATGCATACACACTGCCTGGAGGGAGCCATAATCCCAATCTTGAACACCACAAACTAGGCAAATGGGGCCCGCAGAACAGCTCTCCAACCCCCACTGGTTCATAACAATCCAATAGAAGAACATGGAGAATGGAGAAGTGCCCAATGACCAAAAAAAAGAAGCCCAAAGCTAGCTCAAAAAAAGCTTCCAAAAAAGGGCATAGTCAAGACAACTGACACCACAAAGGAGGTTGCATTGCACACCAGATGCCGGGACTAAAGGGGTATACAAATGACCTCAGGGCATATTGCGATAACTAGTTGCGACACACCTCCCCATTATGCATCACCATTCACACGTGTAGATCGAGGAACACTGCATGTGCCAATGTCATCCCCATGCATACAGTAGGATTCTGGAGGGCTGGCAGCACCCCCAGGGTGCCAATTAATAACTGAAATTACCAACAGGCTTACAAGATCACCCCGTAAAAAATAGTTTACCGCTGTTCACATAGTTAGGCATGAAGAGTGGGGAGGCCCAACAATCCATAAAGTTAATACATTTATGAACAATAACCAATTTTTTCCAATTTGATACCCTGAGTGGGCCCATTTTCTGGTGCCTTACTAAAATTGCGAAAAGTGCACGAATCCTCAGGAGATAATTTGCGACGGCACATGCATAAATGCAATGTTTTCTAAAATAACAAACCAAGCCTAGATCTTATCCAACAGGTCTACAATTGAACTGCTAAGTGAACCACCTTTACAGCAGATCATCAACTCTTCAGAGACCACACCAATAATCCCAACAGTACCACTTTACTGCTAACTGCACCAAGAACTTTTTGTCTCGACTGTACCACAGCAATAACCCAACAGTAATAAGAACCACAAACTTTTTGAACTGTTAACACTAAGAAACCCCCATCACCATGGGGCTACAGAAATCTCACCTGAATTAATCCCAACACCAGCAATGTTCAAAAAGTTATGCATTTTTGCACATGTATATATCCCCTGTTTATTATGGATACTGCCACATCCTTCCATTTCCAAAGAACGGCATAGTCAAATGGAGTCCATTCAGAAATTATTCTAGCTGTTGTGTAGGGACCTCCCCAATGTCACCTATGATCACACTGCACCTGACACAAGCATTCCACACGCACTAAAAGCTCCCTTTTATAAAACAGATGGTATCAGCACATGAACGCCGTGGGTTCCAAGACATCAGCCGGGCCATGTTATGTTTGTTCATTGATACCGCATGCAGTAGGTGCAGACAGGTTAATTTGTCCCAAGAGGTTGCCCTTGAAAAAGCAAAATACCTCCCCCATCTATACCTATGTAAGATAAGGGCCTTTATAAAACCCAACAGAGTAGAATCCCATAGAGTAGTAGTGAACCTGACATGATACAAGACCAATACCACAGCACTGTACCTTTTCACCGAGCCTAGCAATATCCAAACTGATCTAGATAAGATGGGCAGAAAGTGCACCTTAGGGGAGGATACTTTTTGGCCCCAAGACTTTACATAAAAGAGATTCTTGGAGTTAGCCAAACCACCAAACCAATGTACAAAGAGGTCTGCTCCCACTTTCTTTGGTGATTCCTGAGTAGCCCTCAGGGTTTTTGGGTCTGTCTTTGTTCACAAAAAGTGGACCCCATACATGGAGTTTCATTGTACATCCATCTACCTCAATTATATGAAGGGAAATTAGTCTTTGAGGGGGGGTTGAATAACAGCATAGATACCTCATGTCAGGAAATATGGGATACTGAGATAGATAGTATAAGTGTATAGCAGGAAATGGGAACCCCCTAATTGTACTGAAACTCACACTGTGTTACTTGTGTTTCAAAGGCTGAAAAAACAATTCTACTGGGTATGAATGAAAACTGTGGCCCAATCCTGCACATTCCGGACATGCAATGGGGCACCTCTATACTAATGGACACCTATTGGAACTGTGGCAAGTTTGTCTACACACACCTCATCCCCAGATGGCAAGGTCTCTGCTCCCTCATTACCATACACACCACGACCCTGGTCATTCACAAGAAAGAAGACAATTCTGTTACATGAGGCTCGAGAAAAAAGAACTGCTGATTATTTTGACTGGGCTCAACACCATGACATCTCAGAAGAATTCAGACTGTTCTCTGTCGCACAAGTATCAGTGGGATGGTCCATAACCTTTTTCACCGTGCAGACAAAAGCAAACTCCCGCTGGTTGAAAATAACAAGATGGGAAAAGCTCAAGATAATGAACAGCACTGAGCTTAGCCTTAATGGAATCAAGGAAGAACTGAGAGCCATTTGCCTCATGTTGATGCAACATTGGTATTGTCATGGGTTCATTTTACACTCTGCTTGGGCAGACATATTTTTGCTCAGCTTAGATTGTCACATTCAAACTTGAAGCTCAAGATGTTTACAGAACAGAAATATTCTACTCATGGGTCACCTTCCCAGAAATAAACGTTGATTTCAACACCTTTTATACATACAGAACAGTGACTGTACCACTACAGCCCTGAGCACTGCTTCTGCAGGCAGGTCGCTCCCCACTCCGCCATCCGCGCCACCTCCACTTCCTTTTCCTACTCTATTTACCCGCCGCTGCGTCCCCTGCGTCTCCTCCCGCCTCCCCCCTCCTCCTCCTCACCGTCTTTTCCTTAGAGCTTTTCCCCGCCGCTGCATCCCCTGCAGCCCCTCCAGCCTCCCCCTCCTCCTCCACACTGTCTTTTCCTCAGAGCATTTCCCTGCCGCTGCATCCCCTGCGGCCCCTCCCCCCCTCCTCCTCACGTCTTTTCCTCAGAGCTTTTCCCCGCCGCTGTGTCCCCTGCGGCCCCTCCCGCCTCCCCCCTCCTCCTCCTCACTGTCTTTTCCTTAGAGCTTTTCCCCGCCGCTGCATCCCCTGCGGCCCCTCCTGCCTCCCCCCTCCTCCTCCACACCATCTTTTCCTCAGAGCTTTTCCCCGCCGCTGCGTCCCCTGTGGCCCCTCCCGCCTCCCCCCTCCTCCTCCACACCGTCTTTTCCTCAGAGCTTTTCCCCGCCGCTGCGTCCCCTGCGGCCCCTTCCGCCTCCCCTCTCCTCCTCCTCACCGTCTTTTCCTCAGAGCTTTTCCCCGCCGCTGCGTCCCCTGCGGCCCCTTCCGCCTCCCCTCTCCTCCTCCATACTGTCTTTTCCTCAGAGCTTTTCCCCGCCGCTGCATCCCCTGCAGCCCCTCCCACCTCCCCCCTCCTCCTCCACACCGTCTTTTCCTCAGAGCTTTTCCCTGCTGCTGCGTCCCCTGCGGCCCCTCCCGCCTCCCCCCTCCTCCTCCACACCGTCTTTTCCTCAGAGCTTTTCCCCGCGGCTGCATCCCCTACGGCCCCTCCCACCTCCCCCCTCCTCCTCCACACAGTCTTTTCCTCAGCGGCCCCTCCCGCCTCCCCACTCCTCCTCCTTATTGTCTTTTCCTTATAGCTTTTCCCTGCCGTTGCGTCCCCTGCGGCCCCACCCCCCTGCCTTCCCATTCGACAAGCCCTCCCTCCTCCCAGCAGCCACTCCCACCCTCCCCTCCTTTTGTGGCAGCCGCTGTGTGGCCGCACCGCTGGCGTGCCAAAGGCAAGCCCGTATGCGCCCATCCGCGCCAGTCCCCCTGGCCCTCTCAGACACACATACTCCCCCTCACCCTCCACTCTCTCAACCCAGGTCCCCGCCCCACATGCACCCCATCTAGCCCTACACACACTGATGGCTCCTTCACCTGCAACATCTGCAATTTCTACTGCTCCTCATCCCTCACACCACACACCAACCACAGCCACCCTACCTTCAACAAACACAACACCCCCAACACAAGACTCACCCACCCTGCCCCCACCAACCAACCCCGCAGCACACCAGCCCACAACCAGAACACACCCCGCAACAACACCCTCATGCACCACACAACGCCACACACCACAACCACCTCAACTGCCTGCTCCTCAACATCCGCTCTCTTCACAAACATGCCTTCGAACTCTGGGACCTCATCACATCACACTCACCTGACATCGCCTTCCTCACGGAAACCTGGACCAAACCCTCCTCAGAACCCAACAGAGCCATAGCCACCCCCAAGGGATACAAACTCCAACACAAAGACCGCCTCAACAGGCCAGGCGGTGGCATCGCCATCCTACATAGAGACATCATCAAATTCACCACCAGCTCCCAAGACACTATCGACAACACCGAACACATGCACTTCCTCATCCACATTAACAACAACTCCACCCTCAGAGGTACACTAATCTACAGACCACCCGGACCACGCCCCGCCTTCTGCGACACCATCGCCGACAGCATCAGCTCGCACGCCCTCACTTCCACAGACTACATCATCCTCGTGATTTCAACTTTCACTTAGAAAACCTACAAGACCACAACACTACCTCCCTCATAGACAACCTCACCAACCTCGGACTCAAACAACTTGTCACCCACTCAGCAGGACAACACACACGACGCAATTTTCACCGCAAGCCAACACATAGCCTACACCCACAACACCCAACTCCTCTGGACTGACCACCACTGCGTCCACTTCTCCTTCACCAAACCCCCCACATACTACCATCAACACACCACACCCTACCGCATGTGGGACAAGATCCCCACAGAACGACTAAACTCCCAACTGGCCTATAACCCCCCCAACGCCAACGACCCCAACACAGGAGCACACAACCTCTCCAAATGGATCACTACCTGCGCAGACACACTAGCCCCCCTCAGAAAACACACTGCCACCTGCAACATCAAGAACGCCCCATGGTTCACCCCTGAACTCCAAGACTCCAAGCGCAAATGCCGCCAAGCTGAGAAAATATGGTGACTAGAACCTTCCACAACCAACTTCTCCACCCTCAATACCACCATTCAAACCCATCACAAACTCATACGCACCGCCAAAAGAGATCACTACAAGACACGCCTTAACAACAACTCTCAAAACAGCAAAGAACTCTTCACCATCATCAATGAACTTGCCAAACCCAAAGCCAGCAACATAGACCCCACACACACACAGCCCCTATGTGACGCCCTTTCCAACCACTTCCTCCACAAAATCCTGGAAATCCACAACAGCTTCATACCACACCCACCCACCACACACACCTCTCACTCACCCAACCCAACCCCCACTCATGACCCCCCACCACACTCTCCACATGGACCCCCACCACACACGAAGAAACCGAAAAAACCATGAACTCCATCCACTCCGGTTCCCCCTCCGACCCCTGCCCACACCGCATCTACAACAAAGCTAGCCCAACCATTGCCCCCATACTCTACAACATAATCAACTCCTCTTTCGACTCTGCCACCTACCTATGCCCCTGGAAGCACGCAGAAATCACCGCTCTCCTAAAAAAAAAACAAGCCGACCCAGACATCCTCTCCAACTACCGCCCCATCTCCCTCCTCTCTTTCCCCGCCAAGGTAAGAGAAATTAGTCAACGCCCGCCTGTCCCACTTCCTCGAAGCAAACAACACTCTTGACCCCTCACAATCCGGGTTCTCCAAAAACCACAGCACGGAAACTGCCCTCATCGCATGCACTGATGACATCAGGACCTAAGTCGACAAAGATGGACCGTTGCACTCATCCTCCTAGACCTCTATGCAGCCTTTGACACCGTCTGCCACCACACACTCCGCACACGCCTCCACAACATAGGAATTCGCCACAAAGACTTAGACTGGCTCACCTCCTTTCTCACCGGCCGGACCCAGAGAGTCCGCCTCCCACCCTTCCACTCCAACACTACCAAGATCACCTGCGGAGTCCCCAAGGGTCCTCCCTCAGCCCCACACTCTTCAACATCTACATGATCCCACAAGCCAACATCCTCTGAGCACACAGAATCACTATCCTCTCCTATGCAGATGACACCCAACTCATCCTCTCCCTCACCCGCAACCCCACCACTGCCAAAACCAACCTACACGCCACTCTCCTCGACACCGCCAACTGGATGACCACTAACCACCTCAAGCTGAACTCAAACAAAACCGAGATCATCATCTTCGGCCCCAACAAAACCACATGGGACGACTCCTGGTGGCCCACCGCCCTAGGCACCGCACCCACCCCCGCAAACCACACACACAACCTCGGCATCATCCTTGACCCCTCCCTCTCCATGACACAGCAAATCAATGTTCTAACCTCCTCCTGCTTCCACACACTTCGCACTCTAAAAAATCCTTCAAATGGATTCCCCCAGAAACCAGAAAGACAGTCACCCACACACTCATCAGCAGCAGACTGGATTACGGTAACGCCCTCTACGCCGGCACCACACTCAAACTCAAATGCAAACTCCAGAGAATCCAGAACACAGCCACACGCCTCGTCCTTGGCCTCTCTCGCCACAAACGAATCTCACCACACCTCAAATCCTTCACTGGCTCCCCATAGAAAAGAGAATCACATTCAAGATCCTCATCCACACCCACAAATCCCTCCACAACACCAGCCCAATCTACCTCAATGAAAGAGTTAACTTCCACACTCCCACATGCAACCTCCGATCAGCCGACCTCGCCCTAGCCACAGTCCCACGCATCCAACGAACCACCACAGGAGGCAGGTCCTTCTCCTACCTCGCCCCCAAAACCTGGAACTCCCTCCCCACCGACCTTCGCAAAACCAAAGACCTCCTGGTTTTCAGAAAGAACCTCAAGACATGGTTGTTCAATCAGTGACCCTCACTGCCCCCCCCCCCGATTTCCCCTCAGTGCCTTGAGACCCTCACGGGTGAGTAGCGCACTCTACAAATTTTTTTGATTGATTGATTGATTGAGCATACCAATATTTAGAAATACCTCTAAATTATCAAGAACACCAAGAATGGTTTAATGGTGCTTTTCCAAATGTAATTAAACCCATTAGGTTAGGTTCTTTTAGTAATGACAGTCTAACATGGTCAACATTGTCTACATACACACCACATCTCAGTAGCTGAAGAACGCACATTATACAATGAACTAGTTGCAATATAAAGCCGATTAATACAATTCATAATGCGGAATGTAAACACCGCCCAGCAAGGGCTGCTCCAGTTATAAATCAATTGGCCATTACAAAGATAAATCCATAAACTGTCCATTCAATAATGGGAAAAGTGCCCACTAAGTGGGAGAAGATGCCGTTCTGAGTTGCGCAAAAAATAAACCAGCTGGACACTGTTTCCCCGTATGGGGCCCCAAAATAAACATAGAATTCTCAGAATGTGCTTGCCATTTGGAATGATTCCCTCAATTGAGGAATGTGTAACTCATGGCACAGTCTTTGGCACAATATATACCACTACACATGGTCCACCGACACTTGTGAATTTACCCGAATTCAAAATGAACACAGGGCAGCACCAGCTCTGGACTTTGGAATGAAACTGATGTGCAATTTTGACACAATGGCCTCAATACTTTTAAGTAACATTGAAGGGGAAGCAGCAGCACTGGCAATTCTGCAGCAGCTCTGGGAGGTTCCTCAGTGGGATCAGGAGCATGAGCTTCCAAAGATTATTTCTGTAACTTATACTAGTATAGGTTGGGATAGTCTGGGGACCAGACCAACTAAACCTCAACTACGGAGTACTTCCACTAAGGAGGGTACTAAGCAAGAACAAGAGAGCACTAAAAAACACTGGGATAAACAAAAACAAAATAAAGATAGAAGAACATAAAGAGGAAACTCTCCACCACCAGAGACCTCAGAAAAAAGATATAACCTTAGAATTAGGGAAACCTGAAAAACACCAGATAGATATAAATATACTGAGAGTCACCAATCTCGTTCCTTCCAGGACACACAGGATAAATGAAGTGAAAGAGGTGGATGGTCAGAACACCAAATCAACAAAGTGAAGTCAAAAAAGGACTCATAACACTCCTCTGCGACTTTCACGATTTAAAATGAATAGCGTGGCAGTAATTTCAATTGAAGATGCCACTCGTACTGAGAACGTTGTTGAATAACAAGATGTTGGCTGTGACTCTGCTAGGCAGCTCAGCAGAGGTCATAATATGTCACCAGAGTCTTATAGATCTTCCTACTGAGACATTGACTAATGACTATCTTGAATTTGAAACAGTGGACAGGCTCATCTCCTCACCCGACAGAGGATACAGATTAAACATACAGATTGAGGGAGGCGTAGAGCACATTATTATGTTAATCTTCTGGAGAAGAATAACACTATATTATGGTATTTTACTTGCAGGAAAATATTGGCCACCTGAATTTGTCTGTGTGCTCCTACAAGGGGAAGAGCTCTTTTTGCCTTCTTTCTCAGTCCTAGTTCCAGACGCTGTTCAGGAAGGCTACACTACTGATTAGGTTTTGGCACAGGCAACCACATATGGTGGGATAGAATTCCGCATACCATGTAATACCAATTAGACCTATTCCACAGACCCAGCATCAGTATTCAATGAAGCATGAAGCTAAACGAACTGTGAGAGAGATTCTCATACAACTTGAGATCCAGGGAGTAATGGAACTCAACATCTCTGCAATTAATAACCAGTTATTTCCCATAGAAAAACCTTACTATTCCTATAGAATGGTCTTAGATTACAGACATTGAAACAGTCATACATGTACATTTGCAATCCAAAATGCACTCAGCACAACACGTATTAACAAAATAGTGCGAAAAAAACACAAAACAATCTTGGACATTTCCAATAGTGTTTTTGCCAAAATCTAGCACCTCAAAGCTGGGGTCTAAGCATCTTCAGTGCGCTATGTTCTCAGAGGTGCTTTTGTCATTTGCTCCAAGGTTACCAAAACAGCCGTGGGATATTTTCTACCCATGTAACATCAATATTACTTGATATTGATCCTGAGGTGTTGTCTTGAGTTAATGAAATCTACCTCATAGATGATGACGTCAATGTACCTTTGGCCTGGGTGGATCACATCGTTTTGGGATTTGCTGCCCAAGGCTATAAATTTAACTTCAAGAAAACCAAAATTACTTTTCTTAGTGTGCTCTTTGTAGGATACAAATTATCTGAGGAAGGCAGAAGACTAGCCCCGCACTTTCTAGAATAGTGTGCTCAACTTTAACCTCCAAACACCATCAAGAAGCTGCAGTCATTATTGGGTTTCTTTAATTTTGGTAGAGCATACACTCCTGACTATGCATAATGCATAAACCACTTTATGATTCAATTCATCACTCTGGACGTCATAATATACTTGCATATTCAGAGATTTACAACAAGACATGCTAGAAGCACAACACTTACACACACGTGACAACAAAACAACTTTGGTCATCAGAATGATTCCTGGTGTCATTGGGTTCATCTATGTCACAATTATTGATGGTGACATGGTACCCATAGCATGCAAATCACACTTGTACTTTAACGCAGAACAAAGATTTGCACCAAAAGAAAAAACACTGACTGCTGTACTGATGGATGTCATTAAGGAGAGGGAACTTACTCAAGGGAAGTGCATTATAGTTGTTACCTTAGTACCAGCCCTTGAGGTGGTAACCAAAGCTAGTGTCCCGAAGGCGAAAGCATTACATCCATATTGGATTCAATGGCCAACCTCCATGACTGCCACTGATGTAAATTATGTTTTCGACCCTAAACTACAGACCCAAGAATTTCTACAATATGAACTTGACATTCCCCCGTGACCTCTAACAACATGCCTCTTGAGCAATACAGAACAATCATTTACACTGATGGTCCAACACAACCAGCTGTAGGTAAAAACATCAGTACTCCACTACTTGTGCAGCTGTAAGCGGAGTAATGAGGGAGGGGCAGTGCATGAGGTTGTTGTACATTCCACCCTCAACATACCTAAACACAGACCCTAGGATATTGCACTGCACAACTTGCAAGGCATAAGGCTCTGATTTTGGCACCGGAACATACAGATCCTAAATAGTCCACCTTGATTGTGTATGATTCATATTATTGTGTCCAGTCCTACAATGATTACTTACTCATTAGTGCCTGAACGGGTTCAGAGACTCAAAAGGGAACACTATCAAAAACAAAAACTTGTGAGGGAGGGTAGCAGATCTTAAGGACAGACTACCAAGAACTCATGTAGTTTATACATTAGGCCACCAATGTATAGGAGTACACGTTGTAGGAAACACTTTGGCTGACAAAGCTGTAAAATTCACAGTAGCTACGGCTTCTGTTGCTTCAATTACTCATTCTCATACAAGACTGGATAATGAGACATTGGCTGCTATGAAAGTTTTGTCTGATAGCAAGCCTTTACCAAAAGCATACCCTGCATTAAATATACCTACCACTTTCTGTGCCCCAAATATTGCATTCATACCAATTCCAGGGGTGGGTGATTATGTGATCTCCAACCAAGATCAGAGATCAGATCTCATTAAGGCAGTGAATGAGGTTGCTGCTTCTCCCCATGTGGTTACTACTTCCCTGCTACAAAAATACTATTGCCAGGTCTATTCAAACAGACCTAACAGTATGTCCTTTGCTGTGACATCTGTCAACAAATTAAAGGGTCAACTCTCAAACACCCTCTGCAGGCTAGAAAGGTTCTAGTATCCAACAAACCTCTAAGATGTGTGTACCTGAACCATTGTGGTCCCTTGCAACCTAATGGTGCATACAAATCCATCTTAGTCACTGTTGATTCATGTTCTAAAATTGCCAAAGCGATCAGCTGATGCTAGAACTGTTATTAAAGATTTGCAAGTCTTTATCGGGACATATGAGGTTGCAGCATTCCACTCGGACTAGGGCCCTGCCTTTGCCTCCAGGACATTCAGGGATACCATGGCAATGATTTGTGTTCAATTCTCATCTCCATATATTCCCAAGGGTAATTCTGTTGTGGAGCAAAGGAACTGAGACTTAAAGCAATCCTTAACAGCAAGGGCATTAGGTTCTGGTCGTAGTTGGCTTCATCACGAATATGGAAACCAGAGAGCACTAAATAATCTTCCCAGAAGGTCCTTGGGAGGACACACCCCTTACAATCTCCTGTTTGGGTACCTATGTATGTCCCAGATCTTCATGGTCCTGGCGCAGTAGCGGTAGAAACGCCATTTGACGTAAATGAACGTGTCACTGTTTTATAGGTAACACAACAATTCTATGATGAAAATTCATCTGCCCATGCCGGCACTTTGGGAATGAGGGTGTTAACGCGTCCTTTTATGATATTTTATTCACATCAGGACTCATTTTAGGCCAATAAATCTTTTTACCCAGTTGAGAGACACCGTAGGACGAGATAGCTAATCAATATATCAATCAATACATCAATAATGTCATCAATATTTATCACAACAATGCAGTTCACTTTAGTCAAAGTCATTAATCAATTCAAAGACACTACCAACCTTTCAGCCATGAATAACCACACCTTGTTTAGTAGAATTTTATGAATTGTATTCCCTATTAATTACAATCTAATAGCAAATGCGTTAATCTCAACACCAAGAAACATAATAGCATAGTCACAATATGGCAACTTTGATAAGCTTTCATTAAAGTGAGAATCACAAACATCAGAACATAACACGGTGTGAACATAGATCAAGTTTAGCAGAGTGTCAATATTGCGTCAGTTTCAACAAAGCATAGTCTCGGTCGTTTGTCTATTTGCGTCAGTTTTGGTAAACACCTGTCCTAACCACTGATTAGCATTAGCATGTTGGGCTTCATGCAAAACAATTTAGAACACCAATTTGGAAAACATCTAGCTATGGCCTCTGTCAAAAGCAAGCAGTTGGTACCTAGAAAGGAAAAGCAAACAGACAAATTACAAATGCATTGTCATAATTACCCTCCAAGGATTAGGTCAGCGCACAGGTTCAGTCTTCGTCTTCAGGACATCAGTCAAATCGCCAACAGTCAAAACTCAGCTCTGGGGCAAAAAGGGCACTTCCCTCGTAAGGAGGTAAAGTGTAAATGGGCAGTCTAAGGGCGAAGATGGTTTTAAGTAAACAAAAAGGTCACCAAACAGAGTGACAGAGTTTCTTGATAAAATCAAAAGCATTCCCTCACTAATTCTAAATGACTTCTCGTGACATGGGTTTTTATCCCCTTTTCGTAGTACATTCCCGCGAAATTCTATTGGTCGTTTGTTATACCCCACTATCTTTAACCTATCAAATTAAGCATTAGGTAATCCTAATCTTCACCCCATATTGTTTTACAAGTTTTTGATTGGTCTTCGTAATTGACGTCTTCAGAAATGGCACGTCCGGATGTGATTTCATCCTCCTGTAATTCTTTGCACATCTTTTGGTCAGCAGTTCCATTGTCGTCACCGGTTTGAATGACCTTGTACATTTCATTAATCTACACTGTTTCAATTCATTTTAACATTTATTTTGCAAGACGATGAGAAGCGGTGTGAAACGGATTTACATGGTTAGATTCACCTTCCAAGTTTGAAGAAAAAGAACAAGCAGGGTCATGGCCCCTTGTGAGTCAGTACACTGAAAAATAGAAAGATGCATTTAATATGAGAGCCAGGCAGCTAAGCTGCAGCTCATGCTAACTTAAGGCCTATGAGGTTTTCTATACAGATTTAATAACGCAAATGTTAGTATGAACTTATTTGAACGTAACATAAACATTTTGATCATCATTATTAGTTTGCGTATACATTGGTGGCCACTCTTCGTGGTCACAATTCAAGCGCACCTCTAAGCAAAATTGCTATTACTATAGTTTCTATGCGGCATCATCACACCTTAATTCATAAACATTTCATGTTATTATAGATTATATAAGCTACACTCTCTCAAGGGATTTGCCAAAACAAGCTGGCTGGATTCCTAAAGTTGGGGATTTAGTACAAGAAGAGATTGCTGAATGCAGGGCCACTCACCCGAAAAGTAGGACATCTGCAGGATTGATGAATGGTCCCCTGACCTCCCAGAACACCTCTTGATACTACCAGAGAATCACAGAGGTCTCGGCAGGTGTCACCAAAAGGGAAGGGAATTAGGAAGGGAGGAGAAAAAAATCAACACTGGTATGTCTCCCCCACCTGCTCCTGGCAGGCACCCTTTCTTGGGAGTGTAGGGGCGTGGTCAATGTTTCATCAGGGATGGCGTCTTAGAGAAGAGAAGCGATACACACAATTAGTATTGCATGTACTGAGAAACCCTAGGGCTAAGAGAAAACTAAAACACAAGTAGGTAGCCTAGGAGTTAAATCACTGCGACTTTCTGACATGACACAACAGAATCTACTCCTCTTGTGTCAATTCTCAGATACGTCTATAACCAAGGATGCCCCCCACACAGGACTTGAGGTCAATGTCGTAGAAAATACATATGTAGGACAAGAGTTGAGAAGCACTTCGCTGAAAACTCTCTAATATGTCATTCAAAGTAATTTAGATCATTTAGACACACTATGGAGAATAATGGGGTTCTCAGCTGTGTCACAGTGACCAGTTTACAGAACTAGTACATTCATCACACACTGAACAAATGAATATTAGATAATGGTACACAGAAGCGCAATATGTTTTAAACATAACACAACAAGGACTACTAGTGAAAGTTTGATCACAGAAGGTTTAAAAGGACACAAGGGTTGCAGCGTTAACAAAGCACCGACAGATGCTCTGTTCTCATGTTCCACTGCACAAGGGAATCTATTAAAAGATTGCCGTACCAATAGGCACTTCAATCAGTTCTAAACAACTATTATTGTAATTTAGTAGCGCACCAAATCCACAAAATGAACTAGGGCGCAGCGTGCTCCAGTTATAGTTTTCTAGAATATCTCAGCAAACAACTTAGCTGCTCCCCCTTGGGGGTGGGGGTGTTATCCACTCTTGAGCTGGACACGGTCTTCTGAGAGGAAGCCAAGTCCCAAAGTCTTTTGGAATCCGATGAGTCACTGTGTTCTACTAAATGGATGAGCAAAGTAGAGAGGCCCATCAGGAACTGGAGACAAATCCAAGCACTGAAGAGAGATGGGCATGGATATTTAAAGGAGCAGCCTGTCAGCAGTCAAGCACCTGGCCTCTTGATTAGGTCAGTGTAGGTTTGCCTAGCAACATGACTCAGTCGGGTGCATGAGTCACCAGTAATGATTCTAAATGTCAACAAACATGCATTGGCACACGAGTCCTAAACCTTGGTTACAAATGTCAACAAACAAGCACTGACAACTAATAGGCAACAAAAAAGCATTAGTACTATGTTAACGAGTGAACAGATGATGTAGCTAACAAGCACTGGTGATGAAAAACAGTAGAGGACATACTAGGTATTTGACTTGTGAACCCAACAAACATTGGTGTGGGCAACAAGGACATTGTTTAAATGAGATCCTCTGGTGTGATGGCAAATTTTACGGGGCACAACCCACAAGTTCCTCCCACTGTAAAAGAGGAGATTGGCCCATCAAATCAAGTAATGATTACAGTCCTGGGAATACATGGTACCTGAACTGTCATCACACCATCACTGCCTGGTTCTAAAGAAAACCATTTTATTTAAATTGACAATGTCAGATTGTACCATTTGGCTGATCCTACACAGTAGAACACAAGGATTCCTGGGTAGTTCCATAGCCTCCCTCACTACCCAACGGGATACACCTCTTGAAAAACTAAACAATGCTTCTGCAAGCACCAATGCTCCAATTTTCTCCGCTTCTTCCTGTCACCAGTCTTCACTGACTAGAAACATCCAAACTATGGATCTCTACTATTCTAATTCAACAAAGATGGATGACATTGTTTATTATGAACCACCACCATTGGGTCCATCCACAGGTCAGAACCAGCCCCTGTCCTTGCACAAACAGCTTCTGGTTATTTTGTGGACATGGATTCTTCAAATTCCGCTGCATCAGCAACTGCACTTGTTTCAGCAGCATGTACGTTTTATAACTGGCTTGAAAAATTATTTGATTAATCCATTGTAGTATCTATGGATACTACTGACACTACTTGCCTTTCTGTTTTGGTTTGGGTTTGTCATTGTTTTCTTTTTATTGGTAAAGGGTCGCTATCTTCCTGAATGCTCAACTGTTGAACTGTTGGATGAGGTTTTGACACATTATTTTTCTTACCATAAGGTCTGATGGAACTTGTCCCTAGTGAACATTTCAGCTATTCTGATTCCTGATGGGATTGTGTGGGCTACAGTACCATATGATATATTTGGTCCTACGGAGGTCATTCAAATTCTATACATCTTCAAAGTTTTAAAGAATGATAATATTACACCTGGGGTTGTTTCTGAAGATTGGGATGGTAATATGGTTGATTCCATGCTTTCTGAGCTTGAAAATTATACTGTATTTGAAAGTGAAGATGTATATATGAATACTGCAAATTATGGGGAAATTTTTTGTTACCACAATTATGAACATCACTTTGTGCACCGAGCTCAGTTTTTATTTACACACGCTGAGGCCAATGTCCAACACCTCCAGTCAGGAGTTCCAAAACATATGTTGAAAAGTTTGCATATTTTTCTGGGCATGATGCTAAAAATGCAGAGTCCTATTGCTTTAAATTACCTGCTTCGAAAGTGAGAAAAAAATTTGTAACAAACACTTTATTAATCTATTTGTAATCCTTTGTTTCCTGTCTGGCCGTTGAGTTCTATGGATTTTGGAAAAACTGTGTTGATTTGAGGAGTGTATGGGGAACAAGTGATTGGCAAATACAGGGTAGGGAAGATTTATTTCAAGCATGCATTATTCCTTTACAAATAATATTTCTGAATGACTCAGTTCAGCAAGCAACTTGCCACGTGTTAGCAAAAAAAAAAAAGAGCTGCATGCACCAAGTATCCCGACACCAGCTAAGTTTAACAATACCAGTCACTTTTAACTTTAACTGAAGAACAGATAACTAGTTGAGTTAAGAATGGTATCATTCATTCCTCAATTTCATGTCCTGGCGGGTGGTTATTGTGACCAGTGGACACAAATGGTTGTCAAGCACATTTTGTAAATTATACACAGGGTTTCAGAGCAAGCTGACCGGACCCCTGCTACATCACAGCCCCACACTCAGCTATCATCACAACATATAGGGGGTCATTCTGACCCTGGCGGTAAATACCGCCAGGGCGGAGGTTGGCGGTAGCACAGCCAACAGGCTGGCGGTGCTCTGCCGGGCATTCTGACCGCGGCGGTACAGCCGCGGCCAGAAGCGGAAAGCCGGCGGTGTACCGCCGACTTTCCGCTGCCCATGGGAACCCGCCATGGGGATTCTGACACCCCATACCGCCATCCTGTTCCTGGCGGTTCGCCCGCCAGGAACAGGATGGCGGTATGGGGTGTCGAGGGGCCCCTGGGGGCCCCTGCAGTGCCCATGCCAATGGCATGGGCACTGCAGGGGCCCCCGTAAGAGGGCCCCACAAAGATTTTCACTGTCTGCTGTGCAGACAGTGAAAATCGCGATGGGTGCCACTGCACCCGTCGCACCCCTTCAACTCCGCCGGCTCAATTCTGAGCCGGCTTCCTTGTTGACGGGGCTTTCCCGGTGGGCCGGCCGGCGGTCTTCTGGCGGTCGGCCGCCGGCCCCGCGAGAAAGCCAGAATGACCGCCGCGGTCTTTTGACCGCGGAGCGGTCTTTCGGCGGGAACCGCTTGGCGGGCGGCGACCACCGACCGCCGCGGTCAGAATCACCCCCATAGTGCGAGCTAACTTTGACAATAGTGATTAACTTCTTCCACATTAGAAGCTGTCAAAGAACACCTTATTCTCCTTTCGAATGAGGTTGACTGACAAGATTTCTTGTTGGGTCTTAGAAAACCACGCTCAAAATGTTTTTTATATGCCATATATAATTCAATTTGGAAGCTTTTGCAAATGGAAGCTGCTGCACCTTTTAGACAGATTAATAAAGAAAATATGGGAAAGGCTTTAGTTGCTGTCTATAATGATATGAACATATTCAAGAGCTAAATAACATTGTGGTATCTGCACTAGACATAATTCAGAATGATGTGTAATTTTACAACATGGATATAGTCAATTTGGGCCATTAAGTAGCTGTATTGGACAGTACTAGTTCTTAGAAGTGGCAGTGTGCCCTGGCAGCATGCTAACTCTACAAAATTGATTGCCGCCTGCAATTTGACCAGACAACAGCAGATAAAGGCTAAATAAGAAGCAAGTTCCATCATGCTTAACATTGAAAGATTGGAAAAGTTGCCTTTTTACTGTAGCAGAAATTCCATCAGGAGTATGGCTAAAACATGGAGTGATTAATCTACCCATTTCCACATTTCAGTTCAACATGTGTTTGAAATATTTTGCAGTTGACAGATTTGAGCAGTTAGGGGGCAGTTACATCCACAATGATTGGGAGTTGCCTTTCGCCTACAAATGTTTAAACAAAACAGGGGTTTTTCTTAGCAAAAGTGAATGTGAGACTGCTGTTAGTCATTCCATGATTTGCAAGCTGGTGTCTTGCATGGCACTTGTATTGCTGCCATAGCTAATTTGGTATTCTATTTGAAGGGTACTCCTGTCTCTTTGATTCACCCAGTATTTCAGAAACTTTCAAATGTAAGTTATGTGATGCTGAATAGTGAAAGCTGTTGTGGAATGAAGCCTGGAATAGCTTATGTGATTTTGGTGTCTCAAATTATAACTTGCTGCAGCCATGTGTTAAATCCCCCCACACGAGAAATAAAAGTAGCAGAAATGTAGCAGTACATTGTTACTTTAAGTGTAAATTTTGACAAGCTAAGCAGACTAAAGTTGTTATTGTTCAAACAACGTGGCTCTGACATCGGCCAGAGGGTCCTATGACCTCTAAATAACAAGGTCATCAGCAGAGATGCAGTCCTTATTAAATCCCAACATCCTCAATCATTTTGGAGCATTGGTGAGAAGCATTTCCAATGTGTCCCATACTGCAGGAATTGTGCACTTTTTTAGGGCTGTCAGGTCTGGATTTGTTAGCGCCTTCCAGGCCGTATTGGGAGTGATACCTTCGGCCATCCATCCCCTCTTTTTGAGTGTCTTTGGTGAATTCCTAATTACTTTGACATTAATTAGCGGCATTTTGCAGTTGCTATTTTTGATACTCAATTGCTGTCCTATCTCAACAAAGTGGAGTAATGGAGCTCCCTCCAGCCGACTTGTGTCGTGATCGCATGGAGCAGTACTTAGGTTTTTCACTACTGGAGGAGCTTGAGCAGAATTGATCATTAACATTCCAACCAATAATGACCTGTGTGCAGCCAATTTTCCACTGCTTGTGGTGCTTCTTCGGGTGTACACCAAAGGTGTCCTACCGCCACCTAATGACACCATGGTTGTGTATTTACAATACAGTGCACCATGGCAGTCGTTCGCTCAATAGTGTCAACATTTTTTACTCCGTTGTGGCACTTTGCTACACTAGCGTAAAAAATGTTGACACTAGTGCAGCAAAATCATAGGAAGGCCCATTGAATATAATGGGTGAGTCATTTTAATGCCTGGGCTTGTAAATATGCACCAAAGATTGTTGATTAATGGTGACCTCATGTTCACACCTCAAGTAATACCTCAAGAATACGGTCCATCTCTTGTGACAGCTCCAATGGAATCCTCCATCTGCTGATAATTACAACATACCCCTTGTTCTCATGCTAATTGTCGCATAACTGTCTTATTCAAACATCATTTTCATAGGCAGGACAAACAACTTTGGAGTAAGAAAAGATTGATCTTATCAAAGAAGTTGAAAATACAGTTGCTTAAACAATTATTTTTAGTGCCAAAAATGTACAAATTTAGAGGCAAATGTACGTTTGCACATTATAGACACAGAATCGAGACTAGCACCTTTACAAATGAACGAAAGTCGAAGGTCGAAAGCATTTATATTATGCACCAAATAACAACAAATGCAGGAACTGTCAACCACTCAAAATAATTGAAGGAGTTTCAATAATTAGAAGAGACATAGGCGGTCATTCTGACCGCGGCGGGCTGCGGTCACGGCCCGCTATGCGGTCACCGCCGAATGACCGCCCCGCGGTCAAAAGACCGCGGCGGCCATTCCAACTTTCCGCTGGGCCGGCGGGCGACCGCCAAAAGGCCGCCCAGCGGCCCAGCGGGAAAGCCCCTGCAACGAGGAAGCCGGCTCCGAATGGAGCTGGCGGAGTTGCAGGGGTGCGACGGGTGCAGTGGTACCCGTCGCGATTTTCACTGTCTGCTAAGCGGACAGTGAAAATCTTTGTGGGGCCCTGTTAGGGGGCCCCTGCACTGCCCATGCCAGTGGCATGGGCAGTGCAGGGGCCCCCAGGGGCCCCACGACACCTGTTCCTGCCATCCTGTTCCTGGCGGTAAGAACCGCCAGGAACAGGCTGGCGGGAAGGGGGTCGGAATCCCCATGGCGGCGCTGCAAGCAGCGCCGCCATGGAGGATTCCCTGGGCCAGGGGAAAACCGGCGGGAAACCGCCGGTTCCCCTTTTCTGACCGCGGCTTTACCGCCGCGGTCAGAATAGCCCAGGAAGCACCGCCAGCCTGTTGGCGGTGCTTCTGCGGTCCCCGGCCGCCAGGGTCGGAATGACCCCCATAATTTGTAGTGAGAAATAAGACAGATCACAAAACTCAAATATGTACAGTTCAATTTTAAAAGAACTAAAATTAATAATTTATGTGTATTTTTCTTAAGGAAAGCAACAATCACCTCATTGCTCCATTTATATATTAATATCTCAAACATATTCACATCAATTTGAAGGTTCACAATCGTGATCAAATTACAAGATGCGTGACTCTCGGTGTGTTCAAATATATGTTTGATCTTTAGTCTTCCGGGCAATGTGCAGAGGGCAGTTTCTTCGCATAGAATAAGCGAAATGAGCATCCACAGTATTTCTTGAAAGAACTAACGCGTGACAAAGAGTAATTTTCCTTAGTGTGAGAGAAAGAAATAAAAATTGAGTGTGCTTGGAAGTCCTAAACAACCTGGTGTCATAAAGAAAGCATAAGTTCCGGAAATTTGACTCATTTCATTTTTAACTTGGCCAGTAAAACTGTCGTCCTTTGATCACCATCTTTCCAAACCAGGAAATTACTTTCATTTTTATGAGTTGTTCATTAAGTTCACGATTTCTGGAGCAGAAGAAACGAATCTTTCTAGCGCCACCAATGTTATCATCTACAAGTGAATTTAATTTGCCTTTTTGAGCGGTTCACTGCCATTTTACTATCCGCTTGTCAAGCTGTTAATGTCATATTTAAGGAGCAAAGAGCCGCTATCACTCTGCAAATCGAATGTCACAAAGTTTAGATTCAGCTCCTACTCCAACAAAACGCTTCCCTCCCTCCTGCAGCCCTTTAATAGCTTTAACTGGCCGTTGTGCTGGATTATAGTGAGAAGAACTTTAAACTACAAAAGCAGGCTCTGAAACTGAACACTTTATGAAGGTGTAATAATTTTACTTCAGTGATAAATTTTCAAGGCTGGTGAAAGCGAATACACATAGGGAACATGCAACCCTCAGGCATCAGAATCTTTTATGACACTTATTGTCATGATATTAGTTTTGAATTATTATGTAGGTGGGTGTCTATATTTTTCAGCGCTAAAGGAAGTACAGATGATCTTTGTAAAGGTATAAGTAAAAAATGACCTGGTGGGCCGACCCAGTGGAAATTGGAAAAGCAATATTTCGAATGCCTGGAAAAGTCACATTTAAACTAATCAGTCTCGTCACTATCTACATTGACGAGACTTTATTTGCTGTGCTAGACAATATTCAGATGTGTTACGCAATGTAAATGTTGAGCATTAATGCTGGCCTTAAGTGCAAATGAAAACAGCTTCTAAAGATTCAATAAATGCAGCTAGTAAATGGAGAATGAAACTGTTGATTTTTAATGTTAATGCAGTAAAATGACCTACTTTAGAACTTGGCTACAACTGGAAATCCTCCAGTTTCTATAAGAACCTAAATAGATTCCCAGGAATTAATTTTCTCCACAATATTATCTCTATATTAATTAACAATTATGTATATCAATATTATGCATTTTTAAAGCCTTGCCATAATGTTCCTCACATCACTCTCAAGGGGTTTAAAATAAACTTTTTAAATACTGAATTTGTTGACCAGTCTTCTGCTGCCAAAATACTACTTAATCCACCTCCTGATATGAAAGCTTTTGAGGCCATTGCCCCTCTTACAGAATGTCCTCAAATTTAGAAACATCTATTCCTGCTCTCTTCATGGTTTCTTTAACCCATCTTGCTATAGTTAGACTTGAATTGGGTTTAAAGGGATACCTGAATGAAATTATCAATTGTGTTTCATTTCTTCCTCTCAAAGTCACTGTCCCCCTCTCATACTCCCATACACATGTCACAACACACAACTTCCTATTCTCATCCAAATTTGGATAAAAAATTGACCCTGACATAGTTTTAGTTCTTTTCCTGATATTAAGACAAACCCCTTCAGGTAACTGAGTTAAATTCTAAAGCCTGTCAAAAAATAACCACCTCTACCACTGGTGCTAAAACAGAATCCAAACTTCCTGAAACACACCAACAAATCCAAGTCTTCCATGCCAACCTATATGTCTTTGATGTCTCAGGAGCCCAAGACTGCTTGATGAGTTTAGAAGCATCTGCCAATAAGCCTGACACTTTCCAAGTTCTCCCAAAATCAGCCAACTCATTAAACCTCATTTCACCCTGTAATACTAAATCGTGCTGATGTTCCTGTGCATCCACTAACAGGTCCCACAGTTGTGGTAACAGTATCGGATTGTCAATCAATAACTCCCAGACATCTGGATACCACATTTGGGATGGCCATAACAGAGTTACCAGAACCACCTCCGCTTTCTCTTTCCTCACTTTTAGCAATAATCTCTGAATCAATGCAAATGGTGGGAATGCATACCTGGAGCTTCTCTCCAGTAACGCAGAAATGCATCCACTGCAATCGCCTGTGAATCCAGTCTCCAACTGTAAAACCTGTCCAATTAAACATTCACCCTGCTCAAACAGATCTATCATCAACGGCCCCCATTTGTTGTTCAGTCCCTTGACACCTCCTTGTTTAACATCCAGTTGCTGAAATCTCTCAAATTCCTTGAGTTCCAATCTGCTATACTGTTGTTCATCCCTGAAATATACTGTGCTTGTGCTACAAATTCCTTGTTCATACAAAACTGCCAAAGTTCCTTTGTTAAATCTGATAAAGGCCCTCCCAACTAGTTCACATTTCTCACTGCAGACACATTGTCCATTTTTAACAAAACACATTTCTCACAAAAATCTTTATTGCGAAGGACCCCATTAATAATGACAGTGCATCTCTTTCTCCTGTACTGCCCATTTCCCTCCTGTCGTCATACTGCCACATCTTGCTCTCCAACCAAAAAGACTTGCATCTGACTCTATTACCATGTCTGGGCTGTCCCCAAATATAGCCTTGCCATTCCAAGCTTCCAGGTTTGTCATCCATCACTCCAACTCTTTTTGTGTCTCTACAACCTTTGCAGACACCCTTGCGAAAATACCTGGCTTTTAACCTATGTAAAGCCCGATAATGCAAAAGAGCTGGAAAAACTGCCTGTATTGAAGCTGACAGAAGGCCTAAAATTCTGGCAATGTTAAGTAAGGTGATCCATTTGGACCTCAGCATTTTCAATATCTCTCTCAGAATGTTTTTCACTTTCACCATTGGCAACTGCAACATACATTCCAAATTCCCAACCTGAAACCCCTAAAAACACCAAATTCTGAGCTGGTACTAGTCAAGATTTCTTCTTGTTCACAGTAAATCCTAGATCCTCCAAAAGACGCACAGTTAACCCTGTTTGATCCTGAGCCTGTTCTTTGCTCTCAGACATAATCAAAATGTCATCCAAGTAAACTATTAATCAAACTCTCCTTGAGCTCAGCCAAGTTACAATCAGTTTAATTTTTTTGGTAGAACACCAAGGTGCTGATGTCAAACCTAACGGTAGGCTTTTGAATCTCTACATCTCCCTTTTCCATAGGAATCTCAACAGATCTCTCTGTTCCACACATACAGGAACTGTCAGGTACACATCCTTCAAATCTATACGTGTCAACCAATCCCCTTTTCTCAAGAGATCTCTCAACATGTGTACTCCTTCAATTTTGAAATGGTTGTACTGTACCATTCTTTCAACTCTTTTAAATTGAGAACTGATCACATCCCTTTGTCTTTCTTTCCTACTAAAAATAGATTGCTCATAAAAACCTGTACTAGCTTGTCGGCTTTCTCAATAGCCTCTTTCGCTAGAAGCTTTTTAATTTCCTGATCTACCAATTTCTCCTCTTCCTTTGAAAACATTAAAGGTCTCAGCCACCTTGTCTGAACTGGCTCTTCTACAAAATCTATCCAAAAACCATTCACAGTATGTATGGTATATATGGGTCTGTAGTTATCTCTTTCCATTTGTCTAAAAAATGGACGAATTTGCAGCCCAACTTTATTTGGACACACAATTTTTTTTTTTCCAAACATACCTTGTTGCCTTGAATTCTTTTCTCCTCTATATCGTGTTCTTCCTCTCTACCTCTGGGGGTAAAATCTTGTTGACTAAATCCAGAGGGTCTGCATCCAAGGGAAAATGAGGCCCGTGTGATGTCAAATCCACGGGTGGGTAATCGACCCCGCATTCTGCCGGCCCACCAAAAACCTTCCTGATATCCTTCTGCACCTTCTGAATTGAATTAAAGG